>NC_058131.1:187463200-187472988 GCF_016433145.1 Gracilinanus agilis | reverse complement strand
TTGTTTCCATTTTCATCAAGTTGTAAAAGAAAACACATATCACATACTGGAGAATATTCATGAAAGAAATAAAATGAAAAATAGCATGCTTCAGTTTGTAGAAATTTTCAGTTTCTCCTATTATAGTGGAGAATCTTTTTCATTACAGATCCTTTTTTGCTTTTCTAGATCTTTGCATTGTTGATAATAGTATTCATTCACAGCTGATCATCATGCTTTATTGGTGCTACTGTATACATAGATGTGATCACTTCGCTTTTCATCACTTTAATGTCTTTCCAGGGTTGTAAGTATGTTGTTTGTATTTGTGATCATCTTCTCATTTCCTATGGCACAATAATATTTTATTAAAATCATATACTATACTTTGTTAAAAAAAAAGAATGACTCACATTAATATCATATCCAGTCTGTTAAAATATAAATGTCATTTTTGTTACTCAATTAATTATAACTTTGTTATTTATATATATTTATATATTGTATTTCATAGTTTATTTATTTTCATATTTTATTTTAAGATATTTATACCAAATATTTTATTTAAAGCATTAGATTTTATTTAATATTATTAATAAACAATATTCTTTATATAATGAAAATTATTATTTATATTTACATATTTATTTGGCTATTATTACTGTGTTAATTAATCAACAGATATTTGTCAAGTACTTTCTATGTATCAAACATTATGCTAGGCATTAAGGATCCAAATACAAGAATGAAAGTTACTGCTCTCATAGAGCTTAGAATATATTGGAGCAAAAAACTGGAGTAAGGAAACACATATAGTAGGAAGGCAATAGTGACTGCTTGGATTATGGAATTCCTCATGCTAGAAATGGTACTAAAAATGATTTCTGAAAGAAGGTAGAGATTTTAAAGTACTTCCCATGTCCAATTCCTTCTAATTATTTTCTCAAAGAAAATATCCATAAACCATAGGTTTGATTCTTCAACAATGTAATATACAAAACTTTACCTTCTCTTATTTTTCTTCTGATCCATCTTTCCTGACTATTTGCTGTCCTTTCACATTTCTAACAGCACTGACATCAACACATACTTAGCATAATCTATTGCATTAATTGGAAGTTATTATCAAATTCTCCATAGAATGTCTCTACCATTTGTGATAGATTTTGACTATATTTGACTGGTTTTCCACAGGGAAAAAAGGGTTTCACTTTCAAATGAAATATATAAGAATAAATGAAGAGTCTTGGTCCATCTCATTGTACTCCTTTTTACAGATGGAAATCCATACCTTAAGATTGTAAGAAATATTAAGTATGTTGCATCAGTCCGAATAAAGTACTAACTATTTAAAAGGACACTTGGGACATTATAATATGCCCTCTTCTTTTAGCTGAATGACATAAAATTGTGGAAGGCAGCCTTACATTTATGGTACTTTTAAAAACTGAAAAAGGATTTTGGAATGAGAAAAACAAATTTACAGTGATAAAGTTATTTGCTTCAAGTCTTTTGACAATGAGAACATAACATATTTAAGATAATATGTCTTTCTGAGAATTGTTTTCAGTCAAGTCCAACTCTTCATAATTTTTCTTGACCTCAAAGATTACTGCAGGCAATGACTACAACCATGAAATTAAAAGATGCTTGTTCCCTGAAAGACAAAGCTGGACGGCATCGCCTTGCTAACAAAGTTTTGAACAGTCATCTCCATAGTAATGGTTTTTCCCATAGTAATGTATGACTGTGACAAACAGACTATAAGGAAAGCTGAGCATTGCATAAGTGACATGTTGGAATTGTGCTGTTGCATAAGACTTTCCAGAGTTCTTTGGAGACCAAGGAGATCAAATCAGTCAATACTTTAAAAATTAAGTCTGACAATCACTAGAAAGTCAAAGACTGAAGCCTGAAGTTTAAATATTTTGTGAAGACAGGAATATTGGAAAAAACCCTAATGCTGGGAAAGAATGAAAGAAAAAAGCAAACTGGATGGCAGAGATTGAGATGGAAAAATAGTGTCATGAAAACATTGAATGTGAACTTTGACAGACTTCAAAAGATAGGGGAGTATAAGAGGACCTGACTTGCTTTGGTCCAAGGGGACAGAAATAATTATATATAATTGAACAACTGAACAACAAACAATAATATGTCTTTCTAAACTTTAAGAATCCATTATTATGTTCATGTCTATTCTCTCTACTAATACATCATATTCCATCCATAGAAAATTATTTCCAAAATAATCCAAAATGCAATTAAAGTAAAAATATACAATCCACAAATTTATAGCAATGCTAACTAAACTCTCTCTAGATCTTTGAAGTTTCTGGCATGTCATTCTCTTTCAAGAGCTAGCCATCATTTAAAGTTTTTAGTGTGTGCACATAAATTCCCTAAATTTACCTGTTTAAATGCTGAGGATGACTTTCAGGCTCATCTAGCAACTAATAGCCCTAACTTCAGTAGATACTTGGCTTCTTTTCTTAAGAAGAAAGCTGAAGAAGGAGTATAAACTCTTTTTTCACCCAGGGAGGACATACTCCAAGGGGTATAATTTATTTCATGCCCCTGCCGAGGAAGTGCTTTCTAGGGCTGAATTCAGTAGCACCATCAGACCGTGTGTGGTCATATTCATCAAGACTGTTTTACAACATGAACTTGAACTAAAGTGTTCCAAGGCTTTAAAACAACAAAAGGCCCATGTTTTCTCACTAATGAAAGCTACCTATCCCCCTTCCAATCTACATAATACCCATAATTACATGCAAATTATGTGATTTTCAACTGTTTGGATAATCTGTTCCTATAATTAAGTGCAGTACAACAATGTTTTAAACAGCCATGGATTGTCGCCATGAATCATATGCATCCTGTAGAGCACCATTATCACAAACAAAACTCCCAGGACACAACAATATTGCACTAATCTTTTGGGGGGTTGCATTCAACATATCATGCATAAATAATTCAAAGAACCATGGGAAGGACCTTGATGATTGCTTTTCTTAAAATTATGAAGAAAAATGTTAACCCAGGGCCTTTATTATCAAGTGTCTTAAGTCTCTGGAGAGGCAGTGTTTAATATAGTTGTCAGGGACTGGCATTAGTCCAGTGAGAGCTCTCAACTTAAAACTGCCATAATTAAGTTGGTTAATGAGGATCATGTTAGCACCAAGTATTTCTAGTTTTGTCAAGAAAGAATCGCCATATTCCCATTTAATGGAGGTTAAGAAAAAAAATAAAGCCGGGGATTAAGGGGGGACAAATTAATCCAATTACAGTACTATGCCGTGTTTTTTTTTTTTTTTGGGTTTGTTTTTTTTCATTTTTTCCAGGGGAAAAAGAAGACCATTTCTTCATGATCAACATTCCACACATTTCCCTAATTAATGCAATTTGATCAAATGAAACAAATTCATGATGTCATTAGCTGAGTTGTGCTTAATGAAGTTGGGCTATATGAAACATTAACTGCAGTGCAAAATCCATTCTGGTGGCCTGGGAAATGCACATTTATCATCTCAGTACATTTACTCTGGAAGTACCAATCATGGAGCATTATCACTATAATCATCATGTCTTGATAAATCAACATAAATTAACATTTTGATCAATGTTTTCATTAAACCCAGTCTGCAAAAAAAAAAAATGGTCTTTTTGCCTGGCAGCATCAAACACTTAAGCATAGCCTCCCTGAAGTCAAAATGAGAAGAGTCTGTCCAATATACAACTGTCAGCTTCCAATTTGCATATATATTTGTATTATTAAGTCCTTACAAGGTTACAGAATACCTTAAGTCATGAAGAGGAGAATTCTCAAGAATTTTGATATTTTTCTTAAGAAGTTGTATAGACCAATAAATGGGTTTAAGTTTTCTTGCAAAGTAATCCACCAGAAAAGACTAGAATCTGTTGTATGTGTATGTGCCTTCACTTTAAGGATCAGAATATTCAGAGATAGGATCTTAAAGCTTAAGTTGTCTTACCTCCTTATTTGGCAAGGGAAAAACTATGGCCGAGTGAGAAGAAATGACTTGCCAAAAGTTACAGGTCCTCTTGCATCAGTGAAAGACTACATACTTCTCTAAACTTATCATATAAAGTAATTTATTATCATCATAGTTTTTTTAAAAATATGGCTATATGCTTTAAGTTTTACAAAACAACTTCAAACACCTCTTCAAGAGTCAGGCTATGCAAGACAATGAAGTATAGTGGAAAGGATTTGAAGTCTGGAAATCTGGGTTCAAATCTAAGTCTATCATTTACACTCTTTCTGGACCTTAGTGTTTCATTTCATCAAATGTGTGGCTTGTACTAGATTACTTCCAAGGTCCTTAAATAGCAACTAGAAGTCATAGTGGATAAAGAATCAGGCCTGAAGCCAGGAAGATTCATCTTCATGAGGTTAAATCTGGCCTCAGACACTAATCAGCTATGGGATCCTGATTTTGGGCAAGTCACTTAACTGTGTTTATCTCAGTTCCTCATCTGTAAAATGAGCTCAAGAAGGAAATGGTGAACCCACTCCTATATCTTTGCCAGGAAAAAATCTAAATGGGGTCATGAAGACTTGGTCATAACAGAAAATGATTGAACAGTAGCAAAAGTTCATTTTCAGTTCAAAACACTATGATATGAAATTTGATTTTTAATTGATAAGCTGAGGCTCAAAGAGATGAGGTTGATAATAATATGTTTAGTACATGCTAGAACTGGAATTTAAACCTATATCTTTTGACTTCAAGCATAATAATTTGTCATCATTCCAAGTACTAAGAAGTTTTTTTTACTACTAAATATGTTAGCATTTGATAGCATTCAATTATTAACATAGCATTTTTCTTATAAATGTAATAGACATTAGTTGTTATCCTTTGCAATTCATTTGTCCTTTCTCTTTACCTCCTATTCCTTCCATTAAAAATAATTATAAGTTCTGCCTTAAATTTTTCCAAGTAGCTTATATTTAATTCTTACAATGAGTTTTTTTTTTATATGAAAGAAATTTGTTCAAAGAGAGGTTGGACAATATCGTCTATATTCTTTCTCCTGACATTGAAATGTTGTTGACCTTAGATATCTGAAGTGCCACAGGTGTCATGATCTGTATATCACTCAATGATAACAACTCAATGAACTGTCATTCCAATTTTATGTGAAAGTCTGGGTCATCTATTTTCTTCATTGCCTTGATTTTTTCCTGTGTTTATTATTATTAGGCAATTTCACTTTAGTGAGCATACTTTTAATTTAGTTTAATTAACACAATGCCATCAAGAAACAAAAAATCCCGAGTGACTATTTCCAACTATTGTGTACCTATCTGTCACATGTATTCTGCACAGGATATTCATCAATGTTAGTGTCTTCTTTTCTAAGGATACTAAACATTCATGTTCTTAGGTATACTTCTTATGTACCTATGTATGTAATGCTATTTAACTCTTTAAATATAAATTTATTTTACATACATGTTCTCTCTCCAACAACCAAACAATTGTTTTTAATAAATGATTGTCGATTTATTGAATGAATGAATTTGGAAAGTATTCTTCTCTGTTTTAAAATACTGGTTATTCAAAATGCTTAGAGTCAAAAGAATGTTGGATAAAATCTACCTGTTAGCACCTAAATTAAGGGTAAAAATATATTAGATTTGGAACTGGATTGGACCTCAAAACCTAATTCATCTGAGACCCAGGAATATCAAATGATTTGCCTATGGTAACACATTTGGTGTCAAATTTGTCTGATTTCATCAAATAAATAGAATTTAATGAAGAAAAAATTTCAGATTGTTTTTCATTACAATAGACAATAAATTATTATCATGTAACAATCTGCAATAAGATTTGGGGATAAGATTTGTGGGTAAAGAATAATAAGTAACTTTATCTGCTGTCCTTTATACCTTTCATTTGACTGTGTGACTGGGAGAATGTAGCCCAATGTAGATAATAATTTTGTGATTGTACACACTAAAGCATTAACGTGTGTAAAGAGACTAAGAGTGCACCTGTCAAAAATGTGTAAAATTCAGTCAGTAAAAAGAGGATAAAGCAATACTGCTTCAAATAACAATTGAAAACAGTAGATGATAATAAAAGCTGACACGAGTTTGGTCTAAATTCAAATAAAGCCTCATTAGAATATGATTAAGTGAACAGAACAGGTGAAATTCAGTGGTCTGAAAAATTAGAGAAAGAGATCACTTCTAGCTAGAGGAAATACTATAAATTTTCAAAGATGGGACATGTAAGGATAGCTTGGAAGTGTAAATGTGGACTGGCAACCGACCCCATGCAACTCTGAGAGACTTCCATTTGGGAGGGACCAGTGAAGAAGGGAGTTTGGTGAAAATTCTGAATATTCTAAACTACCAGTGGTTGCCAAAGACTCCTGAAAGGATATTCAAGCTCTCTGATGGGCTTAGGGTGGATGATTGTGGGTGGCTGGGAGGTTCTGGACAGGAATTCAGGATAACAAGGTAAGGGATGTTTGAGGATATTTGAGGAAGAAGGGTACAGGGATAACTTCTCTGTTTGGTATTTGTGGTCTTCCAATAGTCACACATAAAAGTACTGAGGAAAGCCAAATTCACTCAGGATTCACCCCACAAAACCAGAACCTCCCAGCCACCCACAACCCCCCTTGTTAGCTTTCAATGGACCAGATCAGCTCTTCTCTCACCCACACCCCAGGGAAGACATATGAGGGAATAAACTCAATGAGCTTCCCAAACTGGCAAAAGTATAATGGGGATGTTGAAGGAAGGTGTTGGGTTTCAGTTGTGACCCTAATGGATGGGATCTCACCCTCAGAGCCAGCTCTGTTGAGACAAGCCTTCCCCACCTCCTAAGCACAAGAAAATTTCCCCCACAAGATGGAGTCAGGTAATGGTCTTTACCCCAGCCACAAGATCAGTCACCTCCTCCCTCCAATGTAACTATTCCAGACTTCTCTATACACTATGAACCCCACAACAAGAGAGCAGTTCTGGTTTCTTCTGTAGCTTTGACTCAGAAACTGACTCTCCCTCCCCTCACAATATCCTGTCCTTAACACTATCTAACAAACAGGGGAATAACTGCAAGGAAGGGGTATAGGAGGGATCAAGGAAGGGTCCCCCAAATGCCTGCTGCCTCCGTAGCCTGGGCACTAACTCCAATTATGGAGCACAACAGTTTCGGTTTCTTCTTCGTTGGCAATGAAGTCAGTAGAAAGGTTTTGCTTTTGAAATCTCCAGATTGCTCCTGAATTTGGGGTTCAGAAAAGCTAAATTCCTGTCCAGCACCTCCCAGCCACCCACAACCATCCACCCTAAGCCCACCGGAGAGCTTGAATGTCCTCTCAAGAGTCTTTGGCAGCCATTGGCAGTTTAGAATCTTCAGAATTTTCACCAGACTCCCTTCTTCACTGGCTCCTCCCAAACAGAAGTCTCTCAGAGTTCAGTGGGGTCGGTTTCCAGCCCCTTCCAAGATGAGTGCTTAGTGATCCTTGCTTTACCCCTATTCCACATTTATAGATTCCCCCGTTTTTTTCTTGTGGACCGTCCACTGGAGGGTCCACATCTGTTCCATCTATTCTATTTATCTATTCCCTTTCTATTCTTAATTCCTCCTTCCCCACTAGAAAATTTAAAAAAAACCTACATTTATCTTATCCTATATTAATGCTATCCTTTCTACACTTTGCTAAGGTGGGTTAGGAAAATTGGGAAAGGAAAGAGAGGGGAATACAAAGTTCCAATACATATTTCTAACACATGAAACAGTTTTGCAACAATCAATGGACTTTTCTAGTGAATACAATATCAAAGTTTTACAACATAGCAATTCCCTATTCTTAACAATTTTAGCTAGTTTTATTTATGTCTAAGCTTATTAAACAATATCCTTAATATTTCTATTTAGCTACTTGCTCTATTTTTAATGCAATAACAATAAAATCAATATTCTTCTTTTACGTTTAACTTTACCTATGTTTTGCCTATTTATGTCTTAAATACAAAACTATTTTATATCAAGGACAAGGGTTAATGGATTAGTATTGCTACTGTCTTTTAAACTATGCTTAAATCTATGTTCTTATTCTTTCCCTGATTCTTTTCTTCTTTGAATTTTGAATTTTCCCTTACTATGTCTATTTTCCTAATCATTTATTATTAGTAGTAGTATGTTTAGTAGTTACATGGGTTGGAAGTATTTACAGCCTACTCTAAGGTTTCCATCTTTAGTACAGTCATTCACAAGATTTTTAAACTCTGTATATCCTTTTTGCAATGTGCATTCTACTGATGACCTGATACAAAGCTTTTCAGCTTCATACTTGACTAACACCTTCCTGAGTTGCTAACTATTCCCATTTATGTACATTCTAACACATTTATATACATATGTACAATCCAGTCTCTTGACACTTGCTTATTTACACAGTGTTGGGTAGTTATCAGTTTGTGTTGGGTTTCATGTACTTCCTTGAGGTCATGGAATGTTTTCTTCCTTTCTTTGTATCCTCAACCCTTAGTACAGTGGCTAGCACATAGTAATGATTAAATAAATATTTATCAAACAACCAGCTGAAAATATGAAATGAACATTGTAATGGAATATTTTATAAATATCATTTTAAGTTTGCATATACTCTTCTTAAGGACCAAAAAGTATATAGAGAAGATAGGTCTCAATTAGAAAAGTGATTATGTGCTCTCTCTTTCTCCCTCACTCTCTCTCTCCCTCTCTCTCTCTTTCTCCCTCTTTCCATTTCTCTCTATCCTCCTTCATTCCCTCACACCCCCTCTCTCTTCTTCTCTTCCTCTCTCTCATTAATATATATGTATATGTATATGCATACATACATATATACATATAAAATAGAAAATCGGGAGCATATACCACATGGAAACTGAAGCAAACAGAATTAGAAGACATCCTAATGTCACTAGAACATGGTAATGTCAAAGATAATATGGCAACTATATAAGTAGAGGAGAGAGAGTTGAGAAATATTGTAGATTTATCATTGAAATTACTTGATCCTTAAATGGGGAGGGTTAAGAATCAAGGATAAATTTAAGGGTTTGACCTCTATACATGTTTTATCCAACATCATCAGTCTTAGTTTCTCTCTTCTCCTTTTCTTTTAATTATTATGAGAACAGATATTACAATAAAGAATTCCAATTAGAAAGTTATTTTAAACATCATGGACCTTCTCACTTCATAGACAAGGTAACTGATTTCCATAGAGCTAAACTGGCTTGTTCAACGTTCCAAAGGTCCCAAGTAACAAAATTAAGATTAAACCTCAATCATTTTTTTTTGGCATGGTTTCATTTTTTTTTAATTTAAACATTTATTAATAATCATTTTTAACATGGTTACATGATTCATGCTCCTACTTTCCCCTCCGCCCCCCACACTCCCCCCACCCATGGCCGACACACATTTCCACTGGTTTTGTCATGTGTCCTTGATCAAGACCTATTTCCAAATTGTTGGTGGTTGCACTGGTGTGGTAGTTTCAAGTCCACATCCCCAATCATGTCCACCCCGACCCATGCGTTCAAGCAGTTGCTTTTCTTCTATGTTTCCTCTCCTGCAGTTCTTCCTCTGAATGTGGGTAGCATTCTTTACCATAAATCCCTCAGAGCTGTCCTGGGTCATTGCATTGTTGCTGGTACAGAAGCCCATTACATTCGATTTTACCACAGTATATCAGTCTCTGTGTACAATGTTCTTCTGGCTCTGCTCCTTTCACTCTGCATCAGTTCCTGGAGGTCTCTCCAGTTCTCCTGG
>NC_058131.1:187361618-187460203 GCF_016433145.1 Gracilinanus agilis | reverse complement strand
CACCTGATCATGGTGGATGATCTTCTTAACTACTTGCTGGAGTCTCTTTGCTAGTATTCTATTTAAGATTTTTGCATCAATGTTCATTAGGGAGATTGGTCTGTAGTTTTCTTTCTCTGTTTTTGATCTCCCTGGCTTTCGAATCAGTACCATATTTGTGTCATAAAAGGAATTTGGTAGGACTCCTTCTTTGCTTATCATATCAAATAATTTGTATAGTATTGGGATTAGTTGCTCTTTGAATGTCTGATAGAATTCACTTGTGAATCCATCAGGCCCTGGCGATTTTTTCTTAGGGAGTTTTTTGATGGCTTATTCAATTTCTTTTTCTGATATGGGATTATTTAGGTATTCTATTTCTTCGGCTGTTAATCTATGCAGTTTATATTTTTATAAATATTCATCCATATCTCCTAAATTGTTATATTTATTGCCATATAATTGGGCAAAATAGTTTTTAATGATTGCCTTAATTTCCTCTTCATTAGAGGTGAGGTCTCCCTTTTCATCTTTGATACTGTAAATTTGGTTTTCTTCTTTCCTTTTTTTATTAGATTGACTAGTACTTTGTCTATTTTATCTGTTTTTTCAAAGTACCAGCTTCTAGTCTTATTTATTAATTCAATAGTTCTTTTACTTTCGATTTTATTAATTTCTCCCTTGATTTTTAGTATTTCTAATTTTGTTTCCATCTGGGGATTTTTAATTTGCTCGCTGTCTAATTTTTTGAGTTGCATGCCCAATTCATTAATCTCTGCCCTCCTTAATTTAATATGCACTCAAGGATATAAATTTCCCCCTGAGTACTGCCTTGGCGGCATCCCACAGAGTTTGATAGGATGTCTCATCATTATAATTTTCTTCAATGAAATTATTGATTGTTTCTATGATTCCTTCTTTGACAAATTGGTTTTGGAGAATCATATTATTTAATTTCCAATTAGTTTTTGATTTTCCTGTCCAGGTGCCCTTACTAATTATTATTTTTATTGCTTTATGATCTGAGAAGGTTACATTTATTATTTCTGCTCGTTTGCATTTGTTTGCAATGGTTCTATGCCCTATAACATGGTCAATCTTTGTGTATGTGCCATGTGCAGCTGAAAAGAAGGTGTATTCCTTTTTGTCCCTATTTATTTTTCTCCACATATCAATTAAATCTAATTTTTCTAGGACTTCATTCACCTCTCTTACCTCTTTCTGATTTATTTTTCAGTTTGATTTATCTAGATTTGAAAGAGGAATATTTAGATCTCCCACTAGTATGGTTTTACTATCTATTTCCTTCTTTAGCTCTGCCAGTTTCTCCTTTATGAATTTGGATGCTATGCCACTTGATGCATATATATTTTGCAGTGTTATTTCCTCATTGTTTATACTGCCTTTATTCAGGATGTAATGACCTTCCCTGTCTTTTTTAATCATATTTATTTTTACTTTGGCTTTGTCAGAGATCATAATAGCCACTCCTGCCTTCTTTTTCTCATTCGATACCCAAAAGATTTTGCTCAAGCTCTGAACCTTAAACTTGTGTATGTCCACCCGTCTCATATGTGTTTCTTGTAGACAAGATATGGTAGGATTTTGGTTTCTAATCCACTCTGCTATTTACTTCCATTTTATGGGCAGTTCATCCCATTCACATTCAGAGTTATAATCATCAGTTGTGCATTTGCTGACATTTTCGTTTCCTCCCCTATTGCTACCCCTTCTCCTTAAACTATTTCCTTTAAAAGCAGTAGTTTGCTGTTAAGACCCTATCCATTATCCCCTCCCTTGATTGACTTCCCTTTCTACCCCCTTCCTTATTTCCCCCCCTTTTTGTTTTTACCCGCCTTATGAGTTCCCTCCCCCTTCTTCTCCCCTCCCTTTTTTTGACCTCCCCACTCCCCTGTTTCCCTTGATTTATCCCTTCTGACTTTCTCATATGGGTTAGATAAGAGTTTTATGTCCCAATAGATAGTATAGCTACTTTTCCCTCTCCAGGTTGATTACACTGAGAGAAAGGTTTGATTATTACCTCTTAATGCTCTCTTCCTCTCCTTCTTATAATAGTATTTGTCCCCTCTCCTTCCCATACCCTCTTTGTGTGTAATAGAATATCCTATTTTTTTATTCACTCAAGTTTCTCATGGTGTCCCCTACTATTCACCACCTCTTTCCCATCCCCCATGCCATCTTAGATTATTTAGTGTTCCACCCTCACCCTGTGAATTATTCTTCTGATTACTATAGTAGTGGATACTATAATAGTGAATAGAGTTCACTACAGAGAATTATACATAACATTTCTCTACATAGGAATACATATAATTAGATCTTACTGAGGCCCTTAAAAAGGCAAATTTAAAAATTTAAGTTTTCTTTCTTTCCCCTCTGTTTCTTATTTACCTTTTCATGTTTCTCTTGATTTTTGTGGTTCGATGTCAAACTTTCCATTTAGCCCTGGTCTTTTCTGTGCAAATACCTGGAATTCTTCAATTTTGTTGAATGCCCATACTTTCCCCTGGAAATATATAGTCAATTTTGATGGGTAGTTGATCCGTGGTTGCAGGCTCAGCTCTCTTGCCTTTCTGAATATTGTATTCCAAGCCTTACGGTCTTTTAGCGTGGAGGCTGCCAGATCCTGTGTGATCCTGATTTGTGTTCCTTGATATTTGAATTGTCTCTTTCTGGCTTCTTGTAAGATTTTTTCCTTTGCTTGAAAGCTCTTGAATTTGGCAATAATATTTCTGGCCGTTTTCTTCTCTGGATCGAATGTGGTGGGTGTTCTACGAATCCTTTCGATATCTATATTGCCCTCTTGTTCTAGGACTTCAGGGCAATTTTGCTGAATAATTTCTTTTAGTATGGAGTCCAGGTTTCTATTAATTTCTGGTTTTTCTGGAAGACCAATTATTCTCAAATTGTCTCTTCTAGACCAGTTTTCTTGGTCTGTCACTCTCTCATTGAGATATTTCATATTTCCTTCTATTTTTTCTGTCTTTTGACTTTGTTTTATTTGTTCTTGTTGTCTTGAGAGATCATTAGCTTCTAATTGCTCGATTCTAGCCTTTAGGGACTGGTTATCGGCTATAATCTTTTGGTTTTCCTTTTCAATCTTGTCATTTCTGGTGTTCAATTTGCTTATCAGTTCATTTGATTTCTGAGCCTCACTTTCCAATTGCAAGATTCTACCTTTTAAACTGTTATTTTCTTGCCAGATCTCTTCCATTTTCCTCAGAATCTCAGTTTTGAACTCTTCCATAGCTTGTGAGGAGTTTTCCTTATTTGAGGAGGGTCCAGATGCTTGTTTGTTGTCCTCCTCTGTTTGCTTGGTTGTCTGGATTTTCTCTGTGTAAAAGTTGTCGAGTGTTAAAGACTTCTTTTTCTTGTTATTTATCTTTCCCTTCTGAACTTCCTGAGTCTATGTAGCCATCATTAGCCCAGCAGCTTCTCAGCTTTATCCTCGCGCTCGAGGTCTTTCCGCGGTCTTTTGGCTCCTGAGGTCTGAGTTCTGGTTTTTTCCAAGGTCAAGCCCCCTGGTGGACCCCCTTGCTTGATCCTCTGCCTGGAGGTTCCTTTACAAGTCTCAGGGAGCTGCTTCCACTGTCTTATACCCGGCTACGCTGGTTCCCCACTCAGGGTTTCAGAGCTTTAGCTAGTGGCTATGTTTGCCTCCACCTACCCTCTGTTGTTCCTGCACTCTGCTCCCGCGCTCAAATTTCGCGTGCGTTCTTTGGCTTATTGGGGTCCCAAATCTTGCTGCTCTCAGGAACAGGCCCTGGAGCCGCCAATAACTCGATGGATGCCCCAAACTTGCTCTATTTCTTTTTAACTGGCTTTGGCGCTATAGGTGGTGTGTGTGGAGGGGATTGGGGTGGGGTGGTTGCTCAGCCCACGATTTACTGAGAGCTGTTTCACCCCTTTATAGCATGGAAATGTCCCGATTCCATGTACCTTCCATGCTGCACCCTGTTGTGGGGTTCCTCCGTTCGTCTGGACTTGTTTTTATGACCCCTTGAGGAGTTTTGTGTGTTTTGGTCAGGAGAGGTTAAGAGCTGCTTTTTACTCTGCCGCCATCTTAACCCGGAACCATGACTTTCTTTTCAAAACCTCAATAATTTTTACTTCAAATTGAGAATACTATAGCATCCAGAATTTCATATCACTTCATTGCTGCTAAATGGCTACTCAGTTGTGGCAACATGACCAGTGGAAGATTGAAAGAGGAGGGAAAAATGAATCCCCAAAGATGGATCTGACAAAGTAAATGTTCTCAACCGTACTTTAATCATCATACTCTCTATCTTTTCCCTTATCCTTCTGCTCTTCTAAAGAAATTCTCAGGATAATCTACCTTTATTTGATAGAGGAAGATCATTGGGAAAAGTCTTTCTTCCCCTTTTTTATTTTTGCATATGCCTAAAAATCTCCATTTCAACCTTATGCAACTTTGTCTTTCACTTCATTGTCTGACAGGAAAAAGGGAAGGTTCAGTAACAAAATGTCAGCCACTTGATCCACACAACACTGGTATAAATTGTGGTAAGGCTATATAGGACTATTTTTACCAGGAATATTATTGGTTAAGTAGATGTTTTGTCTAGAAAGTAAAAACATGTATAAAAGTATCACTTAAAGAAATATATCAACAACAGACATATAGATACATGTGGGGAAAAACCATGTGGAATATTAAGTCAGTTGGAAATTGTTAATTCTGACTGAAATTTATAAAGTTTTGAAAGGCTGACCACAAGGATGATTTCCCTTGGGTGATTTTTTTTCCCAGAATGATTCAGAGGACTATTTAAGTTTTAGAGGGGATACTTATATATAGACAGAGAAGATTCCTATTCAGAGTATCACTGATTTTTTAAGTATTGCAGTGTTGTGCCACTTTGGACATGTTTTGATTGCTTTGGGTTTTAGTTTCAGATCAAAGGATGCCTTACATGGTTTTTGGGCATAAAGATGAGATAATAGATTTAAAGTAGGTAAAGACCTTAGAGGTCATTTACTCAAACCCCTTATTTTATTAATATGGAAACCAAAGGCTAAAGAAGTTTTGAAGCTTGCTCAAGGTCTCATAATTATTATATGTTAAAACAGGGATTTGAACTCAGGGCATCTGACTCCAGATTTGAGTGTTTTTACTCTGTAAAGTATTCTGATGAGATAATTGCTTTTCTTATTCTGAGAAAGGATTATTTACTTTAAAATTATAAAAACCATTTGATTCCAAAGAAACAGCTTGTAGGTTGTCAGCAGAGATGACATTCAGTTCTATGTTCCATACTTTGGTGAAGAATTTGAAAATAAAATCTAGGAGTTAAGGGTTTTTGGTTGTTAGGGAGCTATTTTAAATACTCAAAATGTAGCAAATTTAAAAAATGACCTTTCTTCCTTCTCTTCTATTATTGCTAAATATATACTAGTTATATCATGTAAGTTTTATTTTCAAAGTTGAAAATAATAGACAATGATTGGTTAAAATCCATATAATAAGTGACATTTGGTCCAATGTTTCGTTTTAAATTTGAGGACATATTTATGTCAGGAAAAGTGATAGCACAGTGTGAAAAAAAAAATAAGAGGTAAAAAAAATCAACAAGAGAGATAGCATAATGTAGTCAAAATAATTATCTATTTGGATCCACAGAATCATAGAATTTAAGAGTTAGAAGTGTAATAAAGGAATAATAAGGGGCTAAAGAGGCTTTTATTAGAGGGCAGGGTGGTGCCAGCTGAGTCTACTAGGCAGGGAGACTATAACTTCAGAATAGGTTGATTTGAGTCAGCCAGGATTGTGTGAGCCTGGGCTGAGATGTTTCGATCAGTCTCCCTGTTGTCTCTAAGCTTCTTGAGGTAAGGAGTGAGATGCCCCTCCCCTCCTGAATGGAAACTGAAAGCCAAAAGGAAGTGAACTTGGTTCAGTTCCTGAGAAAGATGGATGCCTGGTTTAGCCCCTCAGGAAACAAGGGATAGTTATCTTTCCCTCTTCAGCCCTGGCCCCAGTTGATGGTATAAATGAATCAACAGAAACTCTTTGAATAAAGGCCAGGGGTTTATTAAATGCAAGGGTAAGCTGAGGGAAGAGGGTTAAGGTCTGGAGGACTGTTGCTAAGGGTGAAGGCCAGTGCTGGCAGAGGGTCTCAGAAGGTAGGGTTAGGTTGAGGGAACCAGCCCCTCAGCCAGGGATAAATTCACTGCCCTGATGTAGAAAGGTCTAGCAGATTAACAAATGAGGGTGATGGCTTGGTTTAGGGGTATCCCTGCCTGCCTAAGTAAACTAATTTCCCACATTCTCCTCCCACCAAGTTCCCTCCTCCCAGGGCCCAAGAGGGAGATCCAGGGGATAGCAAGATGTCTGGGTCAGGTCAAGGAAATTAGAACCCCATAGTTGGTAATCCAGGGATATTTATATTGCCAGCTCCAACAGTTTGGCCATGAGTCCAGAGACTGGCTGGGTCAACATTCCATTTCCCTAACTGCCAGGATTGCTTCTGGTGATTTTGCAAATGCAACAGATTCTTGCAGCAATCCTACATTACAGAAGAGGCATCAACAGGTATTTAGTCCAACCCATACCACTTACCAATATCTATTATAATATACATAGCAAGTGGTTGTCCAGATTCCACTTGAAGACTTCCAGGGAGAGGGAATCCATCATTTCGAGGTAATCATTTTCACATTGAGAAAGTTGAAATTGTTTGTAGGATTACTGTTCGTTTTTACTTTCTTTATGTAAATTATAAATTTAACTCTTTGAAACTTCCAATTACTTTCCTGGTTCTGCCTTCTGAGGCCAAACAGAATAAATCCATGCCTCCTTCACATTGTAGCTTCACATTACATTCTTTAAGGGCTTGAAGAAAGCTATAACACCACCACTGAGTCTTCTATTCCACAGACTAATTATCCCCCCAGTTCTTCCAACTGTTTCTTCCATGACATTCATTAAAATTTCTTTGCCATCTTAGTGGCCTTCCACTATATTCACTCTAGACTATCATTGTCCTTATTAAATCATGATTTCCTACAAGATTTCAAATGAGGTTTGATGATGGCAGAGTACTGTGAAACTATAACCTCCACATTGCTGTAAGAGAGTTCCTTTATTTTGATCAATGGCACATGTAAAACTCAATGGAATTGCATGTTGGCTATGGGAATGGGGTGGGAGAAGAGGAGAGAAAGAACATGAATCATGTAACCATGGAAAATGTTCTTAATTAATCAATAAAAAATGTGAAAAAACGATAGCTCAGTTAGGATGTAACACAAGATCATATTGTTAGGGTTTTTTTTTTGTTTTGTTTTGTTTTTAAACCTTTAACTTCTGCGTATTGGCTCCTAGGTAGAAGAATGGTAAGGGTGGGCCATGGGGGTCAAGTGAATTGTCCAGGGTCACACAGCTGGGAAGTGTCTGAGGCTGGATTTGAACCTATGACCTCCCGTCTCTAGACCTGACTCTCAATCCACTGAGCTACCCTGTTGCTCCATATTATTTTTGACAATCATGCTATTAAATCATATTGAGTTTGCAGTTCACTAAATTTACCTGAAACTTTTTTTAAACCAACACTTTTTAACATTTAACATAATCATTCTTCTTCCAACCTATATCTGTGAAGCTGAGATTTTGTATCCAAGTAGAAGAATTTATATTTTCCCTATCAAATTTAATCTTATTAGATTCAACCTAGTCTTGCTCAATTAAGACAGCTGACTTTCCAAGCTTAGCAACAACTTCAAATATGATGAAAACAAGTTATATTACTTTATCCAAGTTATTCATCCAATGTTTAGCTGTTTAGGATTGAGCATAGCTTTTTATATATTCCTCATGGTGATTTTCTGTAATCTCATGATTGAAGCATTAAAATTTATATAATCTGGTCACTCAACAACTTACAATTTATCTGATAATATTGTAATCTAATCTCTGTCTTTCCATCTCCTCCATAAGAACTGAATGTGACACTTTATCTTTGATTCATTTTAACTAAAGTACACTCACAATTCCTTTATCTACTAGTTTAATAATCCTGTCAAAGAAAGGAAATGAAGATAGTCTGAAATAATGTATTCTTTTTTTAATTTTTAAAAGCTTTTAAAAATTACATATGAAATAATTTTGATAATTATCTGACATTTTGCAATTTATATTCTCTCCTTTCCCTCCCACATCCCCAAGGATGGTAAATCATGTCGTGTAAGTTATATCAGTACTGTCATGCTATATGTATTTTCATATTCCTCTTGCCATGAAAAAATACACACATCAAATTTACAATACAAAACTCATGAAAGAAATTAAGTGAAAAATATTATACTCTGGTCAGTAATCATACTCTACAAATTCTTGGGTGGTAAATAGCATTCTTGGGGTATTCTTGATGACGTCAAACTAAGACTGTAAAATCAACATATTGAAATCTTCAAGAGAGGTACATGTCTCTGATACTTACTAGCTAGGAGACTGCAAAATTCATTTAAGCTTTCTGTGTTATCATTTTCTCATTTGTAAATTTGGGATGATTAAAATCTGTAATATACACTGTACATGGATACCGAGGGTACAAATAACACAGTGTTGGTAATACTGCTAGTAACGGCATTTTATCATGGTAAAGTTGAAAAAAAATAAAGGTGAAGGTGATATCAATATGTTCTATTTACAAATTACAAGGCTCCATATAAAGATTATGTCTTTTTTTTAGCATTGTCTGTCTCAGTTTCTCCATGTGGAAAATATAGGAATTAATCTGAAAATCCTCTAATATTTCTACTGATTGTGTGCCATCAATCTTACAATAAACTGTCTATCTTATTGTCCAAAATAAAATCTCAGCAAAAGATTAGGGCTTTTCAATCATATCTACCATTCCCTGAAATGTCCCTTGCCATTGTTGTTATCAGTACTAACTTATTTAGAGTTTTCTAATCAATTTTTTATATTCTACATCAGAAATAAAGGAATAAAATAACAAAAATCTTTATAATTACTGAGGTGAAAAGGGACTAAATATTTCTTTGATAATTTCATTGTTATACCATTAAAGTATACATTAATTTTGGCAGTTTTGCCATTTTTTATAATGGAATAATTTAGCAATGAAGAAAAAAGCAGAATTCCAAGAGCTAAACTGACATCTGTTTCTTTAAGAATTATATTGTCATTGATTCTATGCAACTATTTTTTTATATTTTGATAAATCAAAGTCCAAATACTTTGCGTAATCTGGATTCATTTGGAAGGTTAACAGCATATTATTCTATGATTACCTTATGGATTTTTATTATCATAAAATATGTTGAAATTTTAGGATTTATTTTCAGTTTGCAATTTACTTGATGCAAATATTTCAATTAGCATTTTTGCTGATTCCCTAGGATTTTCTAGGTAAACCAGTATGTCATCAACACAGGGATACATTTATTTCTACCAAGTTTATGCTTTTACTGTCTTTCTCTTGACTTACTGATTTTGCTAGAATTTTCTGAAAATAATAAATAGTAGAGAAGAGAAAAGGGATTCTTAATTCACTCCTATATTTACTGATAAAACTTCTAATATATTACAATGCATTTTATAATTTCTTAAGATTTTGAATAAACATATTAAATTCTCTCTAAACCCATATTTTAGGTATTCATTTATAATATAAATTTATATTGTGCTTTGTCATATTTTGAGATAATAAATCATCAGCTTAGTCAATCACACTTATTAATTATTTAATATGTGGCAGACACTATTTTAAGTGCTGGAGAAATGAAGGCAAATGCCAGTCTGTGCCCTCAAGGAGCTCAAAATTTAATGAGGAAAATAACATGCAAATAAATAAGTAAAAACAAAATACATACAGAACAAATTAAAGATAATCAACAGAATGAAAGCACTTGTATAAAAGAGTTTGGAAAAGGCTTCTTGTAGATGTTGTGTTTTTATTTGTAAAAGGAAGGAAATCAAGGAACCTATGAGAAAGAAATGAAAAGAGAATTCTAGGCATGTGCTATAGCTAATAAAAATGCCTTAAGTTGGAGGACTGTGTCTTTTTGTGTGAAGAATAGCAAAGGCCAATTTCCTGAAAAAGCAGAGTATGGAGGTGCAGAAAGGAGGATATATGTGTTTTTTGTGTGCATGTGTGCATTTGTGTGTGTGTGTGTGTGTGTGTGTGTGTGTGTGTGTGTGAAAGATGGAGGGGGAGAGAGACAGAGAAAGAGGGAGAGAGACAGAGACAGAGACAGAGAGACAGAGACAGAGAGAGAGACACACAGAGAGAGAGACACAGAGAGAGGGAGAGAGAGTTGACTTGGGCAAGAAGGTTAAGAAGGACTTTATATGCCAAATTTTACATTTTATCTTGACGGTGATAGAGAACCATTGGGTTTTATTGAGTGGGAAAGGGGGCAATATAATCAGATCTATTCATTAGCAAGATGACTTTGACAAATTAGTGGAAGATGGACTAAAATGGGGAGAGATATTAGACAGGGTGATCAACAACAAAAAAGCTATTGCAATAGTCCCAGCATGAGGATGTAGGAGCCTGTACCAGAGTGGTATCAGTGTCCAAGAAGAGAAGAGAAGGGGATATATAGGAGAGATATCATGAAGGTAAAATTAAACAACCTTACAGTCTGCATAAAAAGTGTGAGAGGGTGTGAGCAGTTGAACATGATCTTTCAGTTGCAAGCCTTGATGGCTTCAGGATTGTGATATGAACAAGAATTTTAACAAAATGGGAAGGTTTGGAGACAAGTAGATAATGAGTCCAGTTTTAAGCATGTGGAGATCTAGATGTCTTTTGGATATCTAGTCTGAGATGTCCACTAGGCAGTTGGACACATGAGATTGAATGTGAAGATAGAGGTTGTGAATGGATTAGTCCATTTGAGATTGTAGAGGTATTAACTGAATCCATGGGAGCTAGGGAGGTCACCAAGGAAAATAACAGAAACAGAGAAGAGACCTTGAAATAGAACCCGGTAAATTTCCTTTGGTTATAATGTGTTAAGTACATGAAAATACAATAAAAGAGATTGAAAAGGAATAGTAAGATAGGTAGAAGAACTAGAAGATAGTACTGTTATGGAAACCTAGGAAAAATAGAGCTTTAAGGGAAATATGGTAATCAACAGTTTGAAGGGCTGGAAAGAAGTCAAGAAGATTTGGAATTGAGGGGAAAAGGCAATACATTTGGTAATTAAGAGATCAATGATAATTTTAGAGTCAACAATTTTGGCTGAATTATGAGATCAGAACTTAAACTTTAGAAAGATAATTAAAAAGAAAACTAGAAGGAATTGAAGGCAGTTATTTTAGGTAGTTATTTCAAGAAGTTTAGTTATGAAAAAGAAATTTGGAATGATAATTATTAGGGATGAATTACTCAAGTATGGAAATTTTTATGATGGGGAAAGAGGGACATGATTGAAAGCTGTAGGAAAGCATTCAGTAAACAGGAAGAGATTGAAAATAAATGAGAAATTAAGGTTGTTAGAATAGGAAATATGTTGTTGGCAGGGTGTAATGTGATCTCTTGTTCTTATAGATAGGCTTCTCTCTAAAGGTGAAGAATCTTTTCTTGACATGTGAGAAATAAGTTAGGGGTGGAGAGAGTTGCACAAAGAATCTGGGAGTTTTTTTTGAAGGGCTGAGGGAAGGAAAAAGAGGTAACAACATATAGTCTATTTTTTCAGTGAAATATGCAGCAAAGTTCAGAGTTAAGAGAGGAGTGAGAAGGAGATATGAGAAATTAGAAGTATGACAGAATTTCAAAAATTGTAATAAGGATGATAATGGATTGAATATGGAGTGGTAAGTGGATTGTCTTTCTGCAGAGTATCTAGTTGAAATTACATGACATATATTTGCAGTGGATCCAGCTTTATCACATCTTTATCATTTTTCTAGGTTACCTCAGCTGCACATGATAAGGATGATAAGATAGCAGGCAGTAGGAATAACAGGGCTAAGGCTTCATAATGCAATATCTGAAATAGGAGGAGGGAGTAAGGAATTTAAAAGAAAAGGATATTTTAGAGCTGTGGTCAGTATATAGGAAGGAGTAGAATGTAACCAGTGAATTCTAGTTACCTGGAGAAAAATTAAGGGTTCAAGTTACTGGATATAATGATTTAGGTAACTAATAGTTTTTGAGGTTTCAAGGCACAGTAAGAAGTGACATGATAATTGATATTGGTCAGATAAGGTAAGTTCAAAATGAATTGATGTGGAAGTTGTACAACTGTTGGTAATAGGAAGATCAAGTATACAACTGTCTTTGTTTTGTTAAGATTAAATTTTCTAGAGACAATTTTAATTAATAATCATTTATTAAATAATTTAAAAATCAGGTCAGAAAAAGAAAAGTCCTTCAGCCACACATGGATGGCAGTTCCCCTACCAATCCTCTCCCCAGTCAGGTCCTAGACCCACACAAACCTTCTTGCTTTCAGTTCCCAACCAAAAGCCTTCTTTCTCTCTCAAATCAAATGTATTATTTTAGTGATATTCCTTTCTGATTGAAGAATTCCAACCTCACTCTGGGCAAGAGGCAGGTCTTCCAGATTCCAGGGAGTCAGGAGGGACAAGGGAAAAGGATTTCCTCAATGCCAAGAGTCATGAGACAGCTAGTGTGACCCCCTTGGCATACATGTTTGCTCCTCTCTTCCCATTATCTTTTGTCTATCCACTACTTGATTTGATGGGGAGGAGGCCAATTTGCAACTTAATCCAGTCAGGGAGTGACTTCAAACTTAATAGGAAACTCACCTTTGAAAAAAATCCAAAGTTATCTTATGGTTTTAAAGAAAAGGGAATGGGATAGTGTTAAATTTTCACAGTTTGTAGCTGAGGTAGGGTAGAGGAGCAGGTCCTGGAAAATGTGTATGTAGAGGAATTGGAAGGTTAGGGAATTTCAATAAATCCCCTAGAATGAGTGTAGAGAACAAAGACTGTAAGTCTGGAACTGAACCTGAGAGAAGGGGAGGGTACTGAAGGTTGGTAGACAAAAGCTTCAGGATTTGAATAATTAATAGATATGGGTTGAGGGAACCTTAAAGGAGCAGGAGTTACTGATTAATGGTGTTAGAAGGAGATCTTGGAAGTGGCAAGGGAAAGTGGGAGAGAAAAGAATATTCCAATTCTTATAGCTAGCCCAGTGAGTGAGGAGGAGACTGTACAAATAGTACGTGAAAGGGTGACCATAGAATCATGCCTCCAAAAGAGAGCCAGCCTCAATGAGAGTTAGAAGATTGAAGGATTGTGAAAGGAAAAAGATTTAAGGTAAAAACAAATTTGTGAATTTTGAAGCAAGTCTTCCAGAGACTTGAGTTGAAGGACTGGGTAGCTTAAGAGTGTGACATTTGGTTGTAAGATTTTCAATAACTTGAGATAGGCATAAGGGAGCAGGCTCTGAGGAATGGGGTACTGTGTTTAATATGATAGACAGGGCTTCAAAATCACTTGGATTGGGAGTATATGAGCTGGTAGGTATTTACTAATCACTTATAAATGAGTTCAGGGAAGTTAATAACATCTCTAGGCATCTGAACTCAGTGTCAGTGTGTCTCAAGGTGGTAGGCAGCTCAGGTGGGGGGGATCAATTGAAGAGAGTTGATGAAATGATATTTCTCTCCTATCCCTACAGGCAGGCAAAGCCAAGAGATAAGTAGAGTGAAAAAGATGAAATTATATTTATTTGATGGCCTGTATATAGGAAATTGCCACCATAGAAGACTAATATACTCTGTTCTATCTAAGAACAAATCAGTCATCTTAGACCAGAAAAATAGTTTCTCTCTCTCTCTCTCTCTCTCTCTCTCTCTCTCTCTCTCTCTCTCTCAAGAAAAGGCTAGCCTAGAGTCTAGGAATGCAATGGAATGGCATTTCACTGATTGCCTGTTAGCAGGAAAAGAATATAAAATGATACCTGGAGATGCCAGTCCAAAAAATGAAATGTAATGGAAAAGAATTTCTTCAATCATTTGCAGAAAAGAAATGACTGAGGTTTTAGATGAATGATATTGATTGTTTTCCTAATGCTCAACCATCCTTGTATGTCTGGTATAAATTAAATCCACCTTGGTTCTAAGGAATTCTTTCTTGGATGAAATTTGACAGAATATTATTTTAAACTTTTAAAATGATATACATCGGTGATACTGGTCCATACTTTTATTCATGTGTTCATTTATTTTTGCCCTGCCCTCCCCTGGTTTAAATATTAGTACCTTATTTGTTTTCTAAAGTTGTCTGTCAGAGTGTTTCCTCAATTTTTTTTAAACCCTTGTACTTCGGTGTATTGTCTCATAGGTGGAAGATTGGTAAGGGTGGGCAATGGGGGTCAAGTGACTTGCCCAGGGTCACACAGCTGGGAAGTGGCTGAGGCCGGGTTTGAACCTAGGATTTTCCTCAATTTTTAAGAATAATTTTGTTCAGTATTGAAACTAATCATTCTTCAAAAATTTGAATGTAATAGAATTCTTCTGGGTTTCTATCAAGGGATTCCCCTCTTCCATTCTTTCCTTGTTCTTTCCAGTGAGTTCTAATTTTTTCCCCTGTTATATAATTTTGATTATATAACAAATTGCACATCTTTATTTGGTCGAGTCAATAAATATTTATTAAGTATCTATTTTGTGCCAGTTACTGTACATTACTGGAGATACAAAAAAAGAAGTCTCTCCCCCCAAAAGAAATGACAATCTAAGGGAGAAAACACACAAAAGAAAGGTGAAAAGGGTTAGGGAGATGTTTCCAGGATAGGGTGCATGTTGAAAAAGTTCAAGAAATTCAAAATAAGTGCAGCCAGAGAAGTTGAAGTAGTCTAAAATTACTATAATTAAGTGAGAAATGAGATCTTCTGTTAGTTTGGATATGTTTTTCAAAGCATTTTCTTATTATTATTTTTTATATTTCTGGTTTTGTTGTGATTTCACATTGACCATTTGCTATTTTGTTAAATGAATTTTCAGGGGGAAGACCCAAGATGGTGGTTTAATAGCAACAAAAGTTGAAATCACTCTGGCAATCTTTCCAAATCAGTCTTTTAAAAGTGCCTTGAAATGACAGAAGTAAAAAACAAATGGCAAGATAGAGTGAGGGGTGCTCTCCTGCTGAATGCAACTTGAAAAATAGGCAGAGAGAGATGATTTTTCACTAGATAAGGGGGAACCAGAAGCAAAACTGGGCACAGAAGGTACTGGCCAACATCCCTCCCCCATTACCTTTTGCTCCAGATTCCAAACCTGGGCATAGGCCAACTTTGGGATCCCAGGACCCAGGATACACCAACAAAAGAGCCTCATACCTATGCCCTTGAAGTTCTAGGCCCTGGATCCATGCCTGGAACCTGGAGACCCAAAAGTCCATAGACCTAGGTCCTTTCAAGCAACCATTGCTGTGATGAAGATCAAGCCCCAGGGAAAAATAGCTCACACTACTGGGTCCTGCAAGCCAGTAGCAGAGGAGACAGAAAATGCAAAAAAATCCTGTGAAAATGTGCAAATAGCAAAAGAAATTCCTAAACCTCTAAATTTCTATGGTGAGAAAGAGTAAAGCACAGAATTAACAGGGGAAGGTGAGATACAAGAAACCACATGCAAAACTTCAAAGTAAAGTGGAAATTGTTTTCAAGCACTGGAAGAACTCCAAAAGGAATTCAAAAATCAAATGCCAGATCAAAGAAAAATAGAAAGAAAATTGAGAAAAGAAAATGAAACTAATGCCTCCTCCCCCCATAAAAAACAAGAATAAATTAAAAAGCAAATTGGTCAATTGGAAAAAGAAGCAAAAAATCTAATGGAGAAAAGAAATTTTTAAAAAAGAGAATTGACCTACTGGAAAAAGAGGCAAAAATATCAAATGAAGAAAAGAGGTTCATGAAAAGTAAAATGGACCAAATGGAAAAGGGGGATCAAAAAGTCAGGGAAGAAATTCAGTTTTAAAAAATTAGAATTGGGAAATAAGCAGAACCAGGAGAGCATTATACACAATAACTAAATTATTGTGGACCAATCAAATGTAATAGACTTTGTTACTAACAGCAATACAGTGATCCTGGACAATTCTGAGGACTAATGAAAAAGAATACTATCCACCTCCAGAGAAAGGACTGTTGGAGTAGAAATGCAGATGAAAACATATGATTTATCATGTGTTTATTTGGGTATTTGTTTTGGAATTTTGGTTCTATAATATACTCACTTAAAAATGAATAATATAGAAATATGTTTTGTGTTATAATGCATGTATAACCCAGACTGAATGCTTGTCACCTCTGGAATGGGGGAGGGAAGAAGGGAAAAAAGACAATATGGATCATATGACTTTAAAAAATTTATGTGTACATTTCTTATTAAAAATATAAATAAATGGATTTTCTTCCCTCTTAATAAGTTTGATTAAAGTTTATGAGTTCTTTGTCTACTTAAGGGTAGATTTGAACATGGATAGGAAATAAAACTTGAAATCTATTAGGATAGAGGGTTTTCCAAGCAATACTTTGGGAGCAAGAAAAGTCCTTACTCAGAAGACACTGACTTTATGCAACCCAAGTTAGGTATTTCCTAGAAATTCAAAGAAATAATTCTCTAAACATAATTAGACTGGGAACTAAACTTGAACCATCAGGATCACGTTCTGGTTTCCTAAAGTATGAAAAAGCTGAACAGAATATTTGCAACATTCAGATGGATTCCTTTTCCCTGAAAGACAGCCTTCTGACAAACCTTTCTCTCTATGGAATGGAAGGTAGTTACGTCAACCTGAACCAATGTCACCTACTTGCTCAATATTATTTTCATACCACTGTTAAACAAACTGTTTTTGGTTAAATGTTATATATTCTGTGAGTGTCTCATTATATGCCAATCTTTAGCCAAAACTTCCATAACGTCCTGTTTTAGGACTGGCCCAGAATATCAACTATGTCAGGAGATGAGAGAAATTTGGGAGGATTAGGCTGAATAGGAGATGAACACATTGATTTATAATTGCAAAAAGAGAGGATGATTAATACACATCTGGTCATGGTAGCATAGACAGGGCTGAAAGGAACCTCACAGGTCTTTGAGGCCAAAGTTCTTATGTTAGCAATGAGAAAAATGAAATTGTGTCCCTAAGAGACTTATCCAGGCTCACACAGCTGGGTAGTTTCTAAAATGTGATTCAAACCCAAGACTATTCAACATATCAGACTGCTTGCCTTGACTGAGAGAATGCCTTAAGAGCTTGTGCTTTTAATTTTTATCTTTGAATCCCATCTAGTTTGGGGCATACATTGGAGTGGCTCTCTTTGGTGTAGTAAAGAACTGGAAATTGAGGGCCAGCCTATCAATTGGGGAAGTGCTGACTAAGGTGTCACATAGGATTATGATGGCCTACTATGGCACCATAAGAAGTAACAAGCAGGCTCATTAAAAAAAGCATGGAGATATCTACATAAAATTACAAATAGTGAAATGAGCAGAATCAACAGAAGATTATATAAAGCAACAGAAATATGGTTTGAAGAATTATTTGTGTGTATCTACCTCCAAAGAAATAACTGACAAATAGGAATAAGAAAGATATATTTTTATATACATATTTCATTTTTGTCGAAAACAACCTTCTCCAGTGTGGGGAGGAGAGGAAGAGAGGGAGATATTAGGAATTTTAATGTAAAAAATAAACAAATTTAAATATAAATAAATTCTTCGTGATTTATTTTTTTGTCTACCACATCCTGACTTGTGCTGTGTCTATAGATGTAGGAATCTTTGTCTACCTTACTAGACAAGATTCCTGAGGGAAATGATCATATCTCATTCATCTTTTCATCATGAACAGAATGTAGAACAGGTCCTCATACTTAATAGTCATTCAATACATATTTGTTGTTGAATTAAATTGAATTGAAATTGGGAGATGGGAAGAAATAATTGCTGAAAACCAGATGGAAATGCTCAAGAGGAAATCTTGAATTAGAATTTCCAACATTTCTTTTCATATGGATTATGTGTCTCAACTGATATTCCACAATATAACTTTTAAAAAATCTACTAAATCCAATAAAGATATATGCAAGACATATGAGACAACTTTCTTAGTACATGTGTGATTATTTGAATGGCTTTGTTTTTCCAGTCTCTCTTTCCTTAACTTCATGAAAAGAGGAAGGGAACAGTCATGGGACACAAAGCGTTAATAAAAAGAAGCTTCCCAAGAATGTCGCAAAATTGGTTGTTTTCCTCTTCACACATGACAGAACTGCCATTAACAGTGTGACAGGAGCTCTGTTTTGTCTTAGGAAACACAGTGTACTTGTGAACCGACCACTTTCATATTGATAATTACATCAAGTTGGACTGATATCTTTCTAAGCATGTGAGCCAGAGGGTGCAGGCTCAGATTCCTATTTTTCAGGACCAGGAAATTTAATGTATACCAGAACATGCTATGAATACTCTTCTATCTCCTCTTCTTTGCAATCTAAAAATCATGGTAAAACTTGACCCTGAGCTTTTAACTTTTCAAAATAGTTTCAGATATATGCTGTCATTTAAGTCATACATTCTAGTATATGTAATGCTACTGCTAAAGGAGAAATTCAGACTTTCAAAATTTTTAATTGAGTAATCATGTTTCCCATAAGTCTTCTTTTCTCCAGGACAATCACACAAATTTACTTCAATGAAGCCTCCTATGACATATAGTCTACACATGGCTTATAGTTCTCTGAACAGCGTTCCAATGTTTTTCCTAAAGTTCCAAGAACTGAACTTTCAATTTCAGATTTGGCATAATGAATGCAAGATACAACAGAACTATCAACTCTCTTATTCTAGACATTATGTCTGTTCCTTGGCATAAGATCAAATCACCCTTTCTCATTAGTTATGGATAATGATGGGATATCTTAGAGGAATAAGTACTGGATGTAGTAGTCCACAAACATGCATTTGATTCCCAATTTTACTATTTAATATCTATAGCAACTCTGCCAGGTCACTTCACTTCTTTGGGCTTATTTTATTTCATCTTTAAAATGGGGGAATGGAAATAGATAACTCTGGACCTACAGGACATAAAAACAATCTTAATCATTCCCTCCATAAAATACACAAAAACATCTATTTCTTGCCTCATCACTCACACCTTCAGGCTAATGCAAGGATCATGCAGACTTTCATTGAGTTTTCCTATCAATATGTTTGTATGAATCACTTCCCCACCCCCAAGTGGCAGAAAATCAGGATCAACCAGCTTTTCCCTTATATGTTGCTGCTGAACACCACTTTTCATAGCCTAATTTATTTTTCTCATAGTCTGATGACTTATTTAACTTTCCAAAAGGAGTAAGAAACCAAATAAGACACCCAAGCAAATTCAGGAACTTATGTCCAGTTCTGAAATGACATGTATTCGATGAGTAATGGGGGCCAGTTCACCCACGAATAGCCATTCTGGGCATGTAAGATGCCTGTTTGTGCCAAGGATTAATGACTCATACTCTGAAAATATGACTTTTTTATCCACAGAGAAAACAAGTTCTCAAATGGATTGGAGATTAAGGGATAACTGGGTAGAGGCTGACATATAATGGATTATAATGAAGTAAAGCTTTGAATCAGCCCAAGGTAGGTCCAGACTATCTATAACTTCATTAATGGAGGCATCATTACAAGACGGAGTAGACTGAAATAATAGTTGTCTCCTAAAGGATTTCACAAATGTACATTTAACATGGGAAATCGCCACTGACTCCTTTTCTAAACAGCTAATTCAGGTGATTTACAAAGTCAGTTTCTTTAGTGTGAATGTGTCCTTGTTAGACTGCAACTTTTTCAAAACCATCTGTGTAAATTCTCAAATGATAAGTTGAGATTTATATCGATTGAATTCAATAATACAAGTTTGTTGTGTTTTTTTAGATACAAATTGGATGCCTGAAGTCTGCACTACCTCAAACTCAGCTAAGAGATTCTGGCTCACATGAGGACCCACTTCCTGAGAGGGCCAGGAAAAAGGAAACAACTGCAATTATTGAGGGGAAAGAATCATATTTCAATTGGAAAATTATAAAGCAGTTAGAAAAAAGGAGAATGAATTGATCTCAATCCAGCAGAAGATTATAATTCAATTAACACTGATGTTTTTTTAAAGCAAGATGCCCAAAGAAAATGAAAGTTCCCTTAAAATATTTCAAATTTCCCTCCTCAATAATATAATGGGAATAATAACAACTTAAATACATTTTATATATTATTGCTTATCAAATGCATACAAAAGACTTCATGCTTTATATCAGTGGTTCCCAAACGTTTTTGTTTTTTGTTTTTTTTGTTTTGTTTTGTTTTTTGCCTACTGCTCCCTTTCCAGAAAAAATATTACTTAGCCCCCTGGAAATTAATTTTTTTTAATTTTAATAGCAATTAATAGGAAAGATAAATGCATCTGTGGGCATTACTGTTCCCCTGGATCACTGCAGCACCCACCAGGGGGCGGTAGCACCCACTTTGGGAATCACTGCTTTATATAGTGACATTTCATATCAACCATATTCATTGCCTTTCAAAACATATTATGTTTGAATGTTGGTATGAGTATGTATGGATTTAACATATGTCTAGGTTTAAAGAAATAAACTCAAAAGACGTAAAAATTGAACCTGGAAAAAACTTGTGTCTGTTTGTGTGTGTGTGTGTGTGTGTGTGTGTGTGTGTGTGTGTGTGTGTGTTTTCAGGGTACAAACAGCTGATTTCTTAATGGACCATCTAAGATTTTTAAAACAGCTGTATTTTATTTCCAAGAAAATTATAACATCCAAGAAGAAAAGAGTCAAAACATAACACAATGCATGTGTTTTTTCTACTTAAAAAATTAATTAATTAATTAATATGTGGATCCAGTACTGGCAGGGACTTGTTCTACCTATCAGTCTTTCTTTTATGGTGAGATCTCATACATCAACACTGATATAAAATAAATTAAAAACACTTGTACAAACACATATGCACATATATGTATGTAATGCTCCCCTAAATACTGTCTTAATACCCTATTATGGCATAAAGATGACATAGTGTTCTCAAAAGCTATTCCACTAGAACCAATAGAATATAAAAAGGTCCTGCCCAAACTGGACATCAACCATCAAAGGTCCAATGTATCTAAATATAAAGATTTATTAATGATTGAAAGAAATATTTTTATGAGCCTCACTTTTGCCCAAGTTCTCCAGCCTCAGTGTTATTATTTCACTGTTCAGTCAAGTCTGACTCTGTCCATGGGATTTTTGGTGAAGATACTGGAGTGGTTTGCAATTTCCTTTTCTAATGGATTAAGAAAAAGAAAGGCTAAGTGAGGGTCATACTGCCAGTAGATGACTGATCCTGGATTTGAATCAGGTCTTTCTGAATCTAGGTCCAGTAATCTATTCACTGTGCCTCCTAGCTTCTTCAAACAGAAGTTAAGTGACTTGAACAAAGTCATACAGCCAGTAAGTGATTAAGGTCTAATTTTAAGTCAAGTATTCCTGTTCAAAGGACCATTGTTCTTATCCACTGAGCTATCTTGCTACCTCAACCCCATAGTACCATCCTATAATATAAAAATTTAATTAGGCATAAAAAACCTAATCATTGCAATGGAAACCTCCACATATTCTGGTGATTCTCATTCTCACTTAAAATATAAAGGCAATTCCTCACATTCTTCTGTCTCATTTTCACCTCAAGAATGCAGAAAGGTTTCTAATAATATTACTAAAATGAAGGATTATACTAATCCCAGATGAAAAGTAAACTTGAGTTTCCTAGAAAGGCAGCCCTTTATAAGACCTTTATTGTGCTGATATCTGATGACAGTAACAGATGACAAGGAATTTGCCTCCTACTCCCTGCCAGTCACTATCATGGTTTATTCTCTTTCTATTCCTCCAATCTATGAAGCATGTTGATGAGACTATTTTTATAAAACAGGTACAACATAGGAAATTTCCATCTTTCTAAGGGTACAAGAAATCTTCAGGAATTTAAGGATTTCCAAAAAATCCAACTTCTTTAAATCAAGAGAATTTTGTTCAGGAAATTGTAACAATTGCCACTTTCCTATCTTTAAGACTAGACTTCTGGAACTTTCATCACTTGCCCATGTAGTTACTCTCTTCACAGCTGTCACCTTCAGGTAAGAGTTTGTTTCACTGCTTCTTTTGAAAAATGTTTTTCCAAGGTTACATGATTCATATTCTTGCTCTCTCTCCCCTATCCCCCAAACCCCCATTAGCTGACACACATTTCCTCTGGTTTCTTCCTGTGTCATCACTCAAAACCTATTTCCATATTATTAATTATTGTTCTAGGGTGGTCATTAAGAATATACATCCTAATTGTGTCTGCATCAACCCATGTGTTCAAGTAGTTGTTTTTCTTCTGTGTTTCCACTCCTGTAGTTCTTACTCTGAATGTGGGTAGCTTTCTTTACCATAAATCCCTCAGAATTATCCTGGGTCATTGCATTGCTGCTAGTACGGAAGTCCATTACATTCAATTGTACCATAGTGTATCAGTCTTGTGTATAATATTCTCCTGGTTCTGCTCTTTTCACTCTGCATCAATTCCTGAAGGTCATTTCAGTTCACGTGGAATTCCTCCAATTTATTTTTCCTTTGAGCACAATAGTATTCCATCACCAACATATACCACAATTTTTTCAGCCATTCCCCAATTGAAGGACAAACCCTTTTTTTCCCAGTTTTTTGCCACCACAAAGAGTGCTGACTGGAGTCAGAAATTTCAATTTCAGGAACTCCTTTCTTTGACCATTCAGCTAGGAGCCTGAATAAATACCATATATATTAATCCCAAGGTAGCTATTATTCTCTATGTTAGGTATAGGGTAAGGTTGTGTACATAGAAAGATCAAGTGGGCAAAAGAGATGAAAAAAAGAGGAAATGAGAAAAATAAACATAAATATGAATTCATACATAAAATTGTTTCAGATTTAAATCAGAAATGGGATTTTTAATACTATAGATTAAAAAGTTGAATAACAAAAATGTTGGTTATAAAAATTACTGATAGAAGAGAGGTTTTAATCAAAAATACATAATTTACGGGGCAGCTGGGTAGCTCAGTGGAGTGAGAGTCAGGCCTAGAGACAGGAGGTCCTAGGTTCAAACCCGGCCTCAGCCACTTCCCAGCTGTGTGACCCTGGGCAAGTCACTTGACCCCCATTGTCCACCCTTACCAATCTTCCACCTATGAGACAATACACCGAAGTACAAGGGTTTAAAAAAATACATAATGTAATTATATCAAAACTAAAAAAGAAAAATATGTAAAAGAATTAGAAAGGAAAGAGTAATAGAGTTGAAAAAAATTACAGCAAATTTATCTGATAAATGATTTGTGTCCAAAATATATAAAGAACTGATAAAAAAGCATGTTATTGCCCCATAAGTAAATGGGAAGTGGGTCTGAATAATATTTTTAGCTAACGTATTTAATTCTTTAGTATTTGCAAGTTTCTTTATTGATATTATGTCATTTTAGCCTCAGCAATTATAGGAGGTAAATGTTATATTTATTTTATTGATAAGGAAACAGAAGGAGAGAATAAATTATTTCCTCAGGGCAAGAGAGCAAGTAAGTTTCTGAAGAAGGATTGGAATTCAAACCTTTCTGAGCCAGCTAGATGCCTCTTATTTGAAAGAGTAGTTTTGAAAGAAGAAATTCAAACTATAAATAACTATGTGAAAAATACTCCTGCAAACTACAAATACTAAGTAATTGAAAACTAAAAATTCTCTATTTTTATTTCTGAACTATCAGATTTTCAACAATTATATAAATTTCTATTTTAGTTGATAAGATTTTCTAGGAAAGAAAGGCATACTAGTATATTATTTATGGAGTTAGAAATTGGTCTGGCCATTAAAGAAAGAATTTTTGAGCTATAATAAAAATATCTTTAAGCACTGAATAACCTTTGGCCAAACATTACAAAATATATACCACAAAGTTTTAAAAGGAGACCAAAAAATGTATATGTATGAAATGTGCATTTATCAAATTGGACATGGCTAAACAAATTATGGCATGTCAATGTAATAAAATATTATTATAGCTTAAGAAATGATTAAAAGGAATGGCTTCATAGAGATCTAGAAAATGTTTAATGAATTCATGTTAAGGGGAATCAGTAGAATTAGCAAAATAATTTCCACAGTAATGATGGTAGTGCAAAAGAAAATAAATTTAAACAACTTGAATTTTTTTTCAATGCAATGACTATTAAACTCCAGAAGACAGATAATGTCGTATCTCCTTTTATAGAGAAAAATGAACTAGAGATGAAGAATTAAAAATACATTCACGATCAAATGACAAAAATAATAATTCAAAAACATCAAGAAATTAAGATTAAGGGGGAAAGGACTAGCAGTGCCATATCTCAAATTATAATACAAAGTTATAAAATCATCAAAAGTTAATACTGGTTAAATAAATAGTTTAATCAGTGGAACAGATTGGATATTCCATATATATATATATACATATATAAGCATATTAAAACAGTACCCTAATCTTTGACAAACTCAAAGCTTTCATTCAGTGGTTCAAGAATTAAGTATTTGACAGAAACAACTGGGGAAATTAAAAGGAATCTGGCAGGAATTAGTTATAGACCAACATCTCCCCAAAATAACAACATAATTTCAAAATGGATATGTGATTTAGACATATAAACTGATGTCATAAGCAATTTAGAATTATATGAAAAAAATTTCTATCAGATCTATAGATAGATGTGGATATAATTTTTATATAACGGATAAAAATAATATGAAATTAATTATTTAAAGTTTTTGAAAGGACAGTTTTATAACATAGATTTGATATCATGGATTTAGAGCTAGAGATCTAGAATAGAACAGAATAAAATAATATAAGAGAAAAAAAACACTAGAATTGACCAGAATAATAAAGCTGAAATTTGAAGGGACATCATGAGACATATTATACAAGTTTCTTAATTTACACATGAAAAAACTGAGACCACAAATAGTTAAATGTCATGCAATGAGGTCATGACGTTGATAAGTACAGAGTCATTCCATCACTTTTTAATTTTTTTTCCTAGAAATTTCTGAGTGTCTTTAAACTTGCTCCCTTCCTTATGTTGTAGTCACTTTCTCCAGTAACTCTTCTAGGAGTTATAGAAATAGCCTTCTCTTCTCTTAACCCCCTTTCTTTTTCAGGATAAAGCCTAGCAAATAGATTCCAATGTTTCCATAAGAGATAACACTTTGTTATACATACTTGTAGATTCACACATGTTGGAATATGCACACACGAAATACTGAAATGAATATGCACTGAAAGTGGACTTCTGATTGTGGATGTAAGTGGTAGAGTAAGAAACACTTGACACCTTAAACACCATCCAAATTGCCACAAAAGGAGAAAAACACCTAAAAATGAATCGTGGAGCAGCTAAACAGAAAGTAGAAGGAGGGAAACAATGCTCCAGGCTGGAACAACATGGACAAACAGCAAGGAGTACTCACCTCACTGTTGCATAAGGAGAGAGGACTGAACAAATCCCAACAGTCCAAGTGGCAGGTGAAAGAGCACAGTCAGTTCTGTCCAACCTTGGCAGGTGAAGAACAGAAACCTACACAATACAGAATAGGCAGCTGTGGTAGGAAAGTTTTCTACATAATCCAGCTGGATTAGAGGTGAGATGTGACCCAGCATGGGCAGAAGTGTGAGGAACTCAGCCCAACAAGATCCAGTTTTGGCAGGATTAGGCAGAACCTCATTTATCCCAGCTGAATTAAATAGCTGCAGATATCAACACAGCAGGCCAACCAAGTTGCCTCTGCAGAGTGCTCAGTCTAGGATTGAGACAGCTAAACTTACCCCAGGCACAATAAAAGCACGGGACAGTACTCCCTCATTCGTAGAAGTGAAGGTTAGCTAGAGTATAGACATAATTAAGGGAAAAAGTAACTCCAAAATGAGTAAAAGATGGGAAAATCCCAATGCTAGAAGAATATTTCAACAAAAAATAGCAATGCAAAAAAGAAAATATGTGAAGTCTCAAGGAAAATATGAAAGTATGTCAAAATCAAAATGAACTTCTTGAAGAGCTCCAAAGAAAGAATAGAAAAATAAATAAGAAACTTAGAAAGAATATTAGTAAAGATTATAGAAAAATCAATAGCTTAGAACAAAATCTTATTGAAGAAATGCTCTCTAAAAACAGAAATGCAATACCTCTAATATGAAAATAACACCTTAAGAAAGGAAGTACAAAGCCTCAAAGGAGAATTAACTCACTGAAAATTAGAATTGGACAAATGGAACCTAATGACTCCATAACACACACAGAAACAATAAAAACAAATTCAAGAGAATTAAAAATAGAATTAAATCTGAAATATCTCACTGGAAAAACAACTTATCTGGAAAATAAGTTCATGAGAGATAATCTAAAAATAACCAGATTATCTGAAAGCCATGATCAAAAAAAAGAACATTGATGTAAGAAATTATAAGGGAAAAATCCCTTGCTGTTCTTGAACAAGAGGGGAAAATAAAAATTGAAAGAATCCACTTTCACCTCCTGAAGGAAATCCCAAACTTAAAATCCCAGAAATATTATAGCCCAAATCCAATATCCCCAAGCCAAGGAGGAAATACTTACAGGTAGTCAAACTTTTTTAAAATTATTGTGGAATTAAAGTCAGGATTACAAAAGACCCAGGAGCTCCCACATTAAAGGATAAGAAGTTAGGAAATAAGATGTTCCCCAAGGAAAATGCTCTAGGTCTACCATAAAAAATCACCAACCTGAACATACTACTTCAAATGAAGAAATGGATATTTAATGAAATTGTTAATGTTTTTTATGATTTGTTCTTTGAACAACCCATTCTTTATGATAAGGTTATTAATTTTACAATTAATTTTTAGTTTTTTCCTAGCCCTTTGTTCAGTGCAATTTTTATATCATTATTTTCTGAAAAGGATGAATTTAATGGTTTTGCTTTTCTGCATCGTATTGTTAGGCTTTATATTCTATTATGTAATAAATTTTTGTGAAGGTGTCATGTACTCCTGAGAACATGGTATATTATTTTCTGTTCCTATTATGTTTCCTACAGACTTCTAAACAGTTTAACTTTTATAAAATTCTATTTTATAGAGATATTAATAAAATTGAAAGTAAGAAAACCATTGAACTAATAAATAAAACAAGCAGCTGATTTATGAAATAACCCCAAAAGATAAATTATTGGTTAATTTTATTTAAAAAAAGAAAGAAAGCCAAATAACCAGTATTAAAAATTAGAAGGTTAATATTTTCCAAAGGAGATCAGATAAAATGGAAAAGAACCCATATGTTCCAAAATATTTATTTTAGCCCTCTTTGTGTTGGCAAAGAAATGGAAATTGAAGCAATGTCCATCAATCAAGGAATGGCTAAACAAATTGAGGTATATGATAATGATTTAGTACTATTGCACCATTAAAATATGATAAGAGGGCTGATTTTAAAAAAATTTAACTACACTGAATAATGAATAGCAAAATGAGCAGAACCAAGAGAACATCAAACACAATAACAGAATTAATACTGGAAGTATAAATGGAAAATACTATCTACAATGAGTTAACTTATAAAAAGTAAGATACTGGGAAAACCTTCTGGGTAAAGATCTGCTTTTACTCTGACAGAGAAATCAAATGGCCAGGTCTGCAGGTTCCCTCCTCACTCAAAACCTAAGGTCCTATTTTGTAAAACATCCCTACTTTTCTATATCTGTAGACAATATAAAATACTTGAGAGTTTACCTGCCTAGACAAACCCAGGAACCCCAAGATCACAACTACAAAACACTTTTGACATGAATAAAGTCAGATATAACAACTGGAAAAGCATTAATTGCTCATGGATAGGCTGAACAAATATAATAAAAATGAAAATTCTTGTAAATTTATTTACCTATTCAGTGCCATACAAATTAAACTACCAAAATCATTTCAAAGGGCTAGATGAAGTAATAACAAAATTTATCTTGAAAAACAAAGGACCAAGAATATCAAGACAATTAATGAAAAGAAGTTGAAAGTGGTATAGCTTACCATATTTCAAAGCATATTATAAAGTGGCAACTATCAAAAAATCTGATACTGGCTAAGAAATAGAGTGGAGGACCAATGGAATATATTAGACATTCAAAACATGGCCATAGTTACCTGGTGTATGACAAACTGAAATATCCAAGTGTATAGAAGAACTCCCTAGATGACAAAAAGTCCTGGGAAAATGGAAAACAGTATGGCAGAAATTAGACATAGACCGACACCTCATAGCATGCACCAAAGGAAATTTTAAATGTACCAAAAACAGATTAGGGAAGCACAAAATAATTTCCTGTCAGACCAATGGGTAATGGTAAAAAGTGGGTCAAAAAAAGACATAGAAACATTATTAGGTTTGAAACAGATAACTCTGACTACATTATATTAAAAAAAAACTTTCAAAGCAAGTGTATGATAAATTTTTCATTACTAAAATAAATAGAAAGTAGAGTCAAATTTATAACACAAAACATATTCCAATTGAAAAATGGTCAAAGGATATGAATAGGCAATTCACAGATGAAGAAATAAAACTATTTTTATTCATATTAAATTGCTCCAAATCACTATTAATTAATGAAATGCAAATCCAAACAACTCTCATGCACCACCTCAAACACACCAGACTGCCTAACATGACACAAAATGAAAATGATAAATGCTGTTGGTGATATGGAAAAACTGGAATACTAATACACTTGGTGGAGCTGTGAACTGCTACAAGCATTCTAGAGAATAATCTGGAACAATGCCCAAAGGGTCATAAAACTGCATACCCTTTGACCCAGCAGTATCATTTCTAATTCTGTATCACAATAAGATTAAAGAAAGGGGAAACAACTACTGTACAAAAATATTTATAGCAGCTTTTTTGTTAGTGTCAAAGAACTGGAAACTGAAGAGATGTCCATAAGTTGAGGAATGGCTGAAGATGTGATATCTGCTTGTAATGGAATAGTATTGTACCATAAAAAAGGACAAACAAGGTTATCACAAAAAATAAATAAAAAACACCTGCAATGGCTTATATGAAGGGATGCAACGTGAAGTAAGCAAAACCAGAAGAACCTTGTGTAGTCACAAATAATAATGCATGATCAACTATGAATGACTTAACTATCATCAACAAGGCAAAGATCCAGGATGACTCATGAAGAAATAATCTATCCATTTCCAAAGAAGGAACATATGGAGTCTGAAGGCAGTTTGAAATAAACTATTCTTCATTTTAGTTCCTCCATGAATTTTTCTCTAGGATAAGCATGTTTTACAACATGACCAATGTGAAAATATGTATTACATGATAATATATGTACAACTTATATTACCTACCTTGTTGGGGATGGGAGAAGGTTGGAAAGAGAGAGAGTGAACATGGATTGCAAAATGTCAGAAAATGAATATTAAAATTGTATTCCATTACAATCTGAAAAAAAATGGAAAAGAGAGGTAACAATTTGTGCAACATTGGACAGTTCTTGATTACAGGCCCTGCTCTTCCACAAATTAGCTAGATGATTCAAGGCAAGCAAAGTGACCTCTTTGACCACTCCATTTGCTCATCTATAACAAAGAGATAATAACTTTTGCCCTTTGTACCACACAAGGTTGTTGTGGGGCTAAAATCAGAAAATAGATGCAAAGTGTTTTGAATAGCTAAAAGTACTCTACTAATATGAGGTATTAATATCATTAATGGTGGGTGCTCCCTGCTTTTATCAAGTATCCTGCACATTCAATTTTTCTCTTTTTCATTTATTTCTATCCTGGTGGCTTAAATATGTATAAACCTAATGAGCAGCAATACATCATCTAAGGAGCCTGTCATGATATCTGAAACATGAAACAATTCTCACACAATACAAAACATAATGGCCCAATTTTAAACTGACCTACATTAAATAAAAGAATTCTTAAAGGACATCATATAACAAGCTTCCTGTGTGTTAATGGAGGGAAGATGATAATGGTGATGATGATGATGATGTGGATAGCTCATAATTTTTTCGTCATTAGGGAAAAATTCCTAGCTGTTTTTTTGTATTCATCATGGACATTTTTAGCAGTCTGGTAAAGTCTATGAATGGACTTCTCAGAAAAAAAAATGTTATTAAATACACAAGACAAATTTTAAAAAAGTTTAGGAATATATTTATAAATATATGGAATGTATTCATAAAAATATTCACAAATTTATTAAATAAATATACAAATATAATAAAATCAATGTATTTATAAAATCAATGAATTATTAAATTTAATTATTAAAATATATAAACATATAAAATAAATTATCTGAACTCCAGGTTAAAAACCACATTTTAAAGATTTTCAAGGCACTATAAACATATAATCACATCTATTTTTTCATAATGTGGTGATTTAGGAGTATTATTTTTCTTATTCTATCCCCTAATAACACATAACTTCCTTGAGACAATTTGCTTTGGTGTGTATATTTGTATCCTAATAATGCCAGATACTTTGTAGTCCCTTAATAAATACTTGTGGATTGATTTCATTGAGGAAGAAATGGAAGATCAATAATGTTAAATGACTTGGCCAACTAGCAAAGTACCTGGGGTCGGATTCCTTACTCCAGATTCAGTATTCAAAGTTATTTTATTCCAAGGTGTCTCCTAACATGAAATGCTTCATCCATAAGTAAAGTGTCTTCATGGTCACAAAAATAAATTTAGGTGTTATAAATGAGAGCTTCAGGATTATATTTTAGAAGTCTAAGGTGAAGTCAAGGCAAGAAAAAAAGCATGGAGATATAAAATATGCATTACCTCAATTATCATTTTTGTTTCCATTAGATCTTTGTTGTAAATAAATTTAACAATAACTCAGTGATAATCATCAAAACTATCATTTGAAATTGATATGTTTGACTTGAACAAATCATTAGCAACAGAAACAGCAATCATGTGGCATGATTAATGAAGCATTTACATATTCTTTATGCTAAAAGAAAGTAGCAGTTGTGAACATGATTTATAAAATCCTCACATTGTCTCTCTTCTCTATCTGAGGGGTGAAAGAAATTGTTATTGCTGTTTTTCCATATTAAAGCTAATTTCCTTTTATTGAACTCTCTTCTTCCATACCCTGCCTTATAAGACAATGCCAAATCTAAATTAAAATTATATTCACTAGTCTCAAGAGATGCCTCTTTTATCTCCCAAAAACACAACATAGGAAAACAAATTTCTGACATATCTCAATAATGAAACAAGGCACTGCTGATAATATTTTCCCTAGTGGAAAACTGACTTCTGCCAGTGATCCAATTATAAATTAAAAATGGAAGCCTCTTAAGAAACCTCAACATTCATACATACATATGCCCATAAATGGTATTTCAATAAGTAAATAGGAATATAAATAATATGAATAAAATGTGACATAAATTTTAATAAAGCATTGCTTCAGATGCTTCACATTCAAAAATGTGTTAGAGAGCACTGCAAAAAATAATGTGTATATATATGTACATATATACATATATATATATATGTATCACAGTTAATATGTGAACTTAGGTAAATAAAATATCAGTACTAAAATGGATCAATAATTCTCTCATTAGCTACCTTATATGTTCCTGAGATCAAGCTTTCCATCTTCTTCCCAGAAATATACACCCTCTGTGTCTACTGAATTTGATTTTTGATTGGCGAGCATTCAACTCATTTTGCCTGGACTTGTACACACTGAATTTCCCAGCCTTCTTCAGACCATTCCATCACAAGCATAGTTTCCTTACCTTTCCAAGAAGTTCCCTTTAAAGGAAATTGGTGAGAAGTGAAATACTGTGAGACAAATACTGAATTCACTAAAAAAAGAATGGAGTATCCTAGAAGTTTGCCTGGAACACAGAAATACTTATGATTTTGATCTTGTCATAACCTAAAATGCATCACTTCTACTTTCATGGAGATATAATCAAATTATTTATGTTAAATGCTGTTTAAATAAAGTGCTATAGCATAGATTATAGGAATATTAATTTAGGATTCTGAATTGATTTAGCCACTCTTTCTCCCAATGAAGTTCATCCCTCCTTTAAGATTTGACAAAGTTAAATCTTCATTCCCAAAGTATTCCAATTAGTTTAAGTGACAAAAATATTAAATTTGGAATCTTAGTTATTTAGTTTAAAATCTTTTATTTCTTATTTGCCGCTTTATAAACCCTTACCTTTTACCATAGAATGGATACCAAGTATCAGTTCCAATACAGGAGTTGGGTAAGGGCTAATATGTTGTGGTCAAGTGATTTGCCCAGGGTTATATACCTAGGAAATGTTTGAGATATTATAATTAAAAATTAATATTAAAGACTTTATACTAAATTTCTATCTACTGTGAAAGATAATTCTTTACTCTATTGTCTACCCTAGGTTAACACTAACTTAAGTACCCCTACTTAGTACCACACTAGATTGAAGACAGGATTAATTCCCCCTTGTCTACTTTTGAATTGAATCAACAAAAGACTAAACACCCTACTTAGTACTAGGTGAGAAGCTAGCAAGGTACTTAGAGAATTCACACCCTTAGAAATTCAATCAGCCAGAATCTGTGAATCTTTTTGATGAGAACTTAATCTTCAGAAGATGAGAAGTCAATCCTATAGACAATGCCCCCTGGGTAGTATTAGACAATTTGAAACTGTCATTGGCCCCTGTGAAGAGGGGAAAGGACAAGAAGTCACCGTAAAAAGTAAGCTGTGAACTCCTTCAGGGCAGATTGTTTTGGAGAAGATAGTGTGAAAAGATTATCTTCTGGAGATAGTCTTTGAGGGAGCTTCACTGGAGACTGCAGCTTGGATCAGGGACTTGAAGCTTGGCTTCTATTTGGACACTGGCTCTTGGATTACTTCATTGGGTAAGTAAAATGTTGACCCCTCTCCTAGCTTCTGGAAAGACTAGCTTCCATCTTGGAGGAGGCCATGTGGTTACTCACTACCAGTCTTCCTGGTTGAGAGCTAATTAATCTCTGCCTGGATTAAGCAGACCTGGAACAAAACATTTAGTTTGATAGGAGAGATAACTTCTCTATCCCCCTCACAATTCTCTTCTTTATCATTTCCTCTCTATTTGTAAATAAATTTCTGACTCAAGATATAATAAATCCTGGCGACTACATAATTTCATGTAATCATTGTCCAACCACTCATTTTAACCTTTATACTACCACCGTCTCCCAGGCACACGGCTGCTTCATCAAGTCCTAGATACCCAACTGGTCCTGATACATTTATCAGTGGCAGAAAGGGGCATTAGTCATCCGCATGGTTGGGCCAGATAAGTTAAGTCAAACCAAGGGACAGGCTTGAGTTCAGGAAGAGAAGGGAGCCAAAAAAAACCCCAGAATTCCTGCTTGTCCTGGCTATTATGTCTCCCATGACATTCCACCTAGTTGGCTTTTGATTGGATAGTCTGAGTCATGTCCAGGCATCAGGTCAAAGGTCTTTTCTGCCAACACATTCCAGAAGTCAGAAATTGCACTGTCCCTCCTTGCCCTACCTTGATATGCATGTGCCCACCATGAGTTTATAATTTTATGCTAATTCACACAATAATCACATTTTAACTCAGGACGTCCAATTTCCAGGCCTGTTTCTCTACTCACTGAACCACCTAGTTTCTCTTACTTAGTGATATTTTTTACCCTCCTACAATTCCCTTCACTACTCTTCACTTAGTTTTCTTATTTGTACAATAAAGAACTTATATTAGCAGGTCTTTAAAGTGTTTTCCATCCCTAAATGCATGACCCTATAGTTTTTGCCTGGAACTTCCCATTTGTACTTATGTTTCTCTTCTGTGGTTATTATTATTATGTAAATGTCTTCCTTCTACACTTAGATTCACAACTTTTTGAAACTAGGTCCTTTCACATATCCAGGTTTATCTTTGTTCCATCAACATGTAACATGATGTCTTATACAATGTAAATGCTTAATAAATATTTGACAAATGAAAGAATTAGCAAAATTGTTGCAAAATCAGCTTTTGCTATACCGCATATAGACAACAAGTAGAGAGTTTAAAAAAGTATTTGTACAAGTTTGGAGGTCAAATTACCACCAGGATTCTCACTACCACCTTAGTACCACAACACTAGTATTGAAAAATCTCAAGTAGAAAACTGAGTTTAGATGAATGGGACTAAGAGAGTAGAGGATTTACCTTAGTGTTCCCAAAATGAATTCTAGAGTGGCAGAAACAATATAAGGATGATGTGAACACATTTCTCAACCTAAGACAAGTTAGAAAGTTAACAAGAAAGGTCCAATTCATTAGGGTGAGGGTGGAACACAGCCCAATGCAAGCCAAGCAAGTAAAGATTATGTTCAAAAAGCCAGAGGCAAGTCTTGGAGGTAACTATATTTGGGAAAACAGTGACTTCCAGAGCTCTCAGTCCACAGATGTCAAGGGAAATAAAAACTGGTCAGAAGGAAATTATAGAGGATCCTTTTCTGGCACCAGATGTAAGATGATGTTGCATTTCCTATATATGTTTCCAGGTCCCAGTTTAAGGGCAAAGATACCAGATCATGGGGGTGAAAGGCAGTAGGAACTCTGGTCACAATGCCAGGGCAGAAAAGTATGTTCATGGTCATTCCTAGACCAGAATACAGACCAAGAGAACAGCAATCATATATCTCCTTAGATAATATCACCTCGGAACAACCAAAAAATTATATATCCTCAGAAATAGCTCTGAAAACAGTATTGAGGGAGGCCTAAAGCTTAAGATAGTGCCTTCCCCTCCCCAGGAGCAAAGGCCCACTTTAATATGAATTTAAAAGTCAATAAATAAGCTGGAAAATGAGCACGCAACCAAAAAAGAGTCTGAAAATAAGAATTTACTATTGTGGCAGGGAAAATCAAAAAGCAAAGTCAGAAGAAAACAACAAAGTCAAAACAGCTGCATTTAACTCCTCAGAGAAAAATGTGTATTGGTCTCAGGCCCAAAATAAATCCGGGAAGATCTAAAAAAATGGAGTTAAAAATGTGGGAAAGAAATGAGAGTGATGAAAGAATTTGATGAAAAAAGGTCAACAGAGTAGTAAAGGGGGCAAAAAATGTTGAAGAAAATAAAAACTTATAAAACAGAATAATGGAAAATTGAATAGTCCAGATGACTTAAAATCCTAGTACCAGTGGGTAAAAGAGAAATGTAAAGAATCCACTTATCACCACCTCAAAGAAATTCCCCATTTTAAACTCCCAATAATGTTGTAGGCAGATTATAGACTCCTCAGTCAGGGAGAAATATTTTAAACCACTAGAAGAAAACAATTCAAATATCATGGAGTCACAGTCAGGATAACACAAGATTTAGCAGCTGCTACATTAAAAGATCAGAGGGCTTGTAATATGATATTTTGGAGAGTAAAAGGAGCTAGTATTACCAGGAGTCATTTATCCATCAAAACTGAGAATAATCCTTTAGGAGGGAAAAATGGGTATTCAATGAAATTGATAACTTTCGAACATTCCTACATGGGACGATAATATTTGTAACTCCTAAGAACTTTACATTATTAGCACAGTTAAAAGTTATATATATATATATATATATATATATACATATATATATATATATATATAGACAGAGGGCATAGATATGAGTTGAATATGATAGGATGATAAGTAGAAAATTAAGGAGTGAGAAAGAAGGATGCATTATGAGAAGTGGGAAGGGAGATGTATAATGGGGTCAATTATCTCACATAAAAGAGACACAAAAGAGCTTAAACATTAGAAGTTAGGATGGCGGGGGGCTGGCAGTTAATGCTTGATTGTTACTTTCCTTAGAATTGGCTCAAAGATGGAATATCTCAGATACAGTGGGGTATAGAAATATATGTTATCCTATAGAGAAGTACAGAGGGAAGAAGATAAGAGGAAGGTGGCTGACAGAAGGGAGGGTGGATCAGGAAAGTGGTGATCAGAAGCAAAATACTTTGAGGAGGGAAAGGATGNCTCTCTCTCTCTCTCTCTCTCTCTCTCTCTCTCTAAGTGTTTCACTTAAATAGCAGCCAGGAGTATGTTAGGATGATGGGATGAGATAAACCACCTCTGTGATAGCACTTTGAAAAAATCTACAGTGCAATAATAACAATAGCAATTATCACCAATGTCAGAATAGTTTTAGTATTTGCTTATGGTCAAACTTTTGCTCTGGTTGGAATTTTAGGGCAATATTAATCCAGTCTCTGCAAGACAAAAGGATGGTGGTTTGCTATTATAGCGTCTTAATACTTTATTATAAAACTGCTGCCTTCAGTATCCTCTCCATAGGATTAATGGTGAGAGAGGCCACAGCATAATGATTTCTGTTCTCTTAATAATTTGCAGAAAGTCTAGTTCTTTGGGCAGAGTCCAGAACATGTAGTCATGAATTATGCTCAACTACACATTCTAGAGGGCAGCTATGTGGCATAGTGGATAGAGTACCCGCTATGGAGTAAGACCTGAGTTCAAATCCAGTTTTAGGTACTTACTAGCTATGTGATTCTGGACAAGTCACATAATCCTATTTGGTACAATTTCTTTATCTGTGAAATGAGCTAGAGAAACAAATAGCAATCTACTACATTATCATTGCCATAAAAGACCAAAATGGGAGTCCAAAGACCAAAGAGTCAGACAGGACTGAAAAGTCTGAACAACCACCATATTTTAGAGTGTTTAGTATAAGGGTGATCTACTCCTAAGATATTTGCAATCAATAGTATAATTTTGAATATGATCTTTGCCTATCTCTTCTATGTGTCTTCTGTCATATATAAAATGAGGATGTTTTTGCTTCTTAGTAAAAATTCCAATAATTTTGCCATAGAGGAGACATAGGAGATCATCTAATTTAACTTCTTTACTTTACAGGTGGAAAAAAATGGAAGCCAAAGGGAAGAAATTACCTAACATCAGGTGATTTAAACCTAGACATTAACTCAATTTAGACCTTAAAGACTAACTAAAATGTATTTATTTTACAAAGGAATTGACTAAAAGTCAGAGAGATTAGAGATAGAAGCACAATGAAATAACATCACAACAGTCCACTAACATAGGTGGTATAATGAGTATGCTCTCCATTTTATTGATGGGAAAACAGAAGTGCAGAGATATTATAAATGATCAATGATTATAAATCTTATAACTGGCAGCTTTAGGATTTAATTGCACCCCATTTTCTGACTTCAATATCAGGGTTTCTTCTGTATTATACTGTCCTTTATGGGAGTCTATCCCCATGTATTCCTGATTTCTTAACTCTCAATCCTGGGCTTTTACCACAGGATTGCTTTGGGATTACAGTAGATTGTCATTTTTTTCTCCAGTTTTCTATAGATAATTTGCATTTTACTTTATGTGTTCATAGAAGTAGATTCTTCCCTGGCATCAGTTTCAAAGTGTTCTTGACCTGGAAGAGACCTCAGAGATCATCTATTTCAAGCTGTATTGTTGTTCGGTCATTTTAGTCATATCCAACTTTTAGTAAATACCATTTGGCATTTTCTTGGTGAAGATACTGGAGTGGTTAGGCAAGCCTTTCATGAGTTAATTTTACAGATAAAGAAATTGAAGCAAACAGAGATTAAATGACTTTCACAGGGATATAGCTAGCAAGTATCTAAGACAGCATTTGAACTCAGGTGTTCTTACTCCAAGCCTGGCAATTTATCCATATGTCAGGTGCTAGTGTCCATTCCAAGCCATACTGAACAATATGATATGCCTGGCATATTGCTTTTTAAAGCTTCCAGTAAGGGAAAAATTACTGCTGTTGTTTTTTCAATTCTCCAATTAGAGTACGAGCTTTTTGAAGGTAGTGACAAGCTTTCATCTTTTTCTATTTCTCCAACACTTAGCTCAGTGCCTGTCTCCTAGTTGATACTTAATAAATGTTTATTGATTAGGTAATTGTTTTCTCATATCTAATCTAATGCCTCTTCTGCAACTTCTACCCTGTCTTTCTAATTTTCTAACTTTCTAGCTCAGTCCTCTACAGTCAAGCAGAACACACTGAGTTTTATCCGACATGACACATCCCAGAGGCAAGAAGAACTGATTTCAGACCTTGACTCACATGATCTGTGTGACTTTGTGTGAGACTCTCCATCTGTGTAAGTCTTAGTTTCCTCATATATAAAATGGGTATAATAATAGCAGGTGCCTTCCATGGTTGCTGAGTGGAAATTAAATAAGATAATATTTGTAAAGTACTTTGTCAACATTAAAGTTCCACATAAATGCTAGCTATTATTAATCTGTAAAAATGGAAGGGTTGGATTAGAAGATTTCAAAGATCTTTTCTATTTCTAAATTTATGATCTTATGATTTGAGTTCTTTTTACTTTTTTTAAATTGTAGTTGCTAGTTGCTATACTTTCCAAAGTATAAAGTGCTGTATAAATGTTTAATAACATCTATGAAAATGTACTCTACCTCATTAACATTTAACAATTTGATGGTTCTTCTTTGACTCAGGTTTGCTTCTTTTACCACAATAACTACATTTTGACTAATAAACAACTCACAATTTGCCATCAAAAATGTTTTACTTCTTTATAAATAGGTAGCATCTAAATGCAAGGATCAACCTTTCACTTAAAGACGGCTACAGTTTATATTTATTTATATTTCATAACTGAGATTCCAGTCCTAAGACAGTTCACAAGGAAGCTCAACAAATTATTTTTTGTCATTTTTATTTTTTGTTGTTTTTTTAGATTCACAACTTACCACATTCAAGAATACCAAAAACTGTTAAAGAAATGACCAACGTGTTTAGAAATATAAGGTAGTTTGTGATATAGAGGTTTTCCTGGACTGCAATCTCCTTGGCAATCAACTATGAGACATGGCAGCTTAAAGACCATATGTAACCATATGTAAGGTGCATGCATAATTGAAGTATTGTATTTGTTTCTCAGTGTAACATGTTAGGAAGGACAATGAGATGCTCTAGTATCTGGAATACATACAGGATGACCCAGATTAGCATAAGGACTGTCATACAAGACGTGAGAACAAAAAGCTTAGAAGGCCATGAAAGAAATATTTGAGGACTTTCTTTTGGGAAGGATTGGGACTTCCTCCACTTAGATCCAAAGGGCAGCATGAATACAAATATGTGAAAGTTTTAGAAAGGCATCTTTGTATGAGAAAGAAAAACTCCTTAAGTATTAAAGTTGAACAAAAGTAATATGGTCTCTTTTGGGGGATATTGATGCAACTATATGGTATAGTGGACAGTGTATTGGACTTGGAGACAGGAATACTTGAGTTCAAACTCTGCCTCAGACACAAGCTGAATGATATGGGGAATGACATTTGACAGCTCTCTGCCTCATTTTCCTCAGCTGTAAATTGAGGTGATTAGATTAGATGACCTTTAATGTCCATGTTCGTTATAAATCTATGATCTTATTATTATGTTAAAGGTCTTCAAGTAAAGAACATATGACCACTTGCCATAAATGCCCTTGCCACAAATGCTTTAGTGGAGATACTTTTATTCTGATTCACATAAAACTTTACTGCTGTCAAAATCCATTCCAGAGAAGCTAAGCTAGGTGGCTCAGTGGACAGAGTGTCAAGCCCAGAGTCAAGAGAACCAAAGCTCAAAATAGGGCCTTATCCATATACTTAACATAGTAACTTAACATATACTTAAGTATTTCTTAAGTATATATTAATATACACTTAAGAATAACATTCTTAAGTATAAGTTACTATGTTAAGTATATGTTAAGTGCATATTAGTTCTTAAGTATATATTAAGTATATGTTATATGTTAGTTATTAAGTATATATTAAACATATGTTAAGTATGTATTAGTTCTTAAGTATATTTTAAGTATATGTAGGTAGAACCATAAAAATGTTTGTTCAATCAAAATTACTTAAATTTACTGGGCCTTAGTTTCCTCATCTGGAAAATCAAGAAGTTGTACTGGATGCCCTTTAATGTCCTATCATATTCTAAACCTATGATCTTATGAGTCTATGATCTCATTAATGGTAAAAGCATCATTGGAAATAGAATCTGAAGACCTGTGTAGAAAAACTTTTGAACTCTAGTCCTGCCATTTGCAAACTACTTACTTGCCAAGGGTTACACAATTAATAAACATTATTAAGCACCTATTATACATTTGTAGCCACTATGCTAAGTTCTAGGATACAATAGAACCAAAAGGCAGTCTCTGACTTCAGAATACTCACAATACAATCTTAGTTTCAGAGTCTCTTTCCTTTACTAACTGTATCAAAAGGCAGTTTTGATGGGAATGTTTTCTGCCTTATAAAGCACTTTGAGTTCACATTCTTATTATTTCTCTTTTAATAAAAATGTTTATTAAAGCAACCACCATTCTCTTAAGCAAATAAGGAATTAAAAATACTCTTAAAAATGTGAAACATCTCCTCCTTCTACATTGGGTTAATTAAAAGAAGCATTTTTCCCAAAAGCTTATAGCTATGTTAAGACCCTAAGGCATAAGAGATTCCCAAAGAATATAATTAAAGTGGTGAAATAAGATTAGTGAACACCTAGACTATGGCCCAAAATACTCAGAGGCAACGAATTATGCCAGCAATAATTGCATTAACACAATTTGAAAGCAGTTGCCACAGATTCTTATATAACATAATTTGAAGCTGGTTTAATATTTTATTGTAGCTATACACGCATTCGAAGTGAAAAGTCCACAATACTATGGTCATGTTTTGCTTACACTGACGAAAGAGAGGAAAGAAATAATTACAAGTCACTGTGAATATTAATATTGGTTTTATTGAGGTCAATAACAAAATGAAATAATTAGAAAGGTAGGATGCTTATGCACTGGCCATTGTGATAGACCCAGAGATACAGAGAGAAAAATTAAACAGTCATTGCTGATAAGGAAAGTAGCATGTGCATATATGAGTATATACCAAAAAATACAAAATAAGTATTAGTTGTTTTGGAAGGGAGGACACTAAAATTTGGGAAGTGGTATCAGGAAAGCTTTCATGTAGAAAGTGATGCTTAAATGATAGAAGCTTTTCCTGGAGTCAGAAAGACCATAGTTCAATTCAATCCTCAAATACTTCCTATATGATCCAGGTCATTTCACTTCTGTTTGTCTCAGTTTCCTCATGTGGAAATGGGAATAAAGATATAACTTATTTCATAATGTTGCTGTGAGTTTAAATGTCTATCCAATGTGTGATGATAGAAACCACTTCTTAAGTTTGTCCTACCTCTCACCCCATTTTTGCATATGTATGTTGTGGGACTTAGGGGCACAGAGGATGAAATATGTGGGGCACAGCTCTCTCTCTCTCTCTCTCTCTCTCTCTCATTTGGGGCTCCAGTGCTTTGCAGGCTAAGTGGCTTTGCAAGCTTCAGATTTGTGGCTTAGGGTATTTTTTCTAGATAGGTGAGATATTTCTGTCCCCTTCCTACATTTACTTTTTCCCCCCTATATCTCTATTTTTTTAAATTAAAATTACATTGTTGAGAGCTACTGATAGACTCCTGACTGAAGAGTTGATTTTATAACAGTGACCACAATATTTTATTAATATTACATTTAATAATTTTACTTACATTTATTACAAATGCCTTAAAAACTTAAAGAAATCTATAATATTTATTATTATTATCATCAATTTTGTTGTTATTATTATTTAAGGCAAGACCTAAATGTCACTAATGTATGTGGTCCCCCTAATGAAAAAGTTTATAAACATTGCATATGTAGAGAATCCTGCTCTTAAGTATGAATTGACATAATACTACATGACTTTTGGAGTTACTCCCACTCATATAATGATTCTACACAGCATTGTTTTCTTATATTATATAGTAGTCTAACTCTTCCATCAAAACATTCCTCCCCAAGATGTCAATAATTTCTGTAGGAAAAAAAAAAAACCATACACCCATGTGTACACACAAACACAGTTAGTGGCAAAATCTTTGAGTATAAACTTCTAAATTTTATTAGACCAACCCTCAGATTTTATATATATATATATATATGCATATACATACTATATGCATATATATATATACAAATACATATGCAGATATAGTCATTTCAAGGGCTGTCTTATAAGCATTTCTTATTTGGAAGGTCCTGGAGTAGGAAGAGGAAGCTGTACTTCAGTGGTTGATATACTGGACCTGGAGTCAGGAAGATGAGTTCAAATCTACCTTCAGACACTCTTCGTTGTGTGACACTGGGCAAATCACTTAACCTCCGATGACATGACAAAAGGATCCATTGGAACCACTAGAGCAGAAATGTCAATCACTCGAATATCCTTGCAAGAAATCCTCATGGTCAACTATTATCCATAGGGTCACAAAAAGTAGGACATAACAGAATGACTCAAAAACAACAACAATGAACACAGTGGGTTCTTTCTCAAGCAGTGTTCAATCACATTGATTCACCTATTTATGAAAACAAGGCATAGAAGTGGGACTTTCATGATGGAAGAAAACAAATATACCAAATTTTATTAGAAACATGTAGGATAAAATAAAATTATAAAGTCAAAATTTGGTAAAAACAACCATGAGAAAAAAATATCTTCAGAGAAGGAAGGAAAGATACTACAAATCTTAACCTAAGAGGTTAGGTATATGGAGTACAATCCATATCTGAACAGAAATGCTCTCTACAAATTCTTGCAAGTGGTCCTCAAACATTCAGAAAGACCTTCAAAGAATGACCAATCTACTATTTTCCAGAGTAGTCCCTTACAATTTTGTCCAACACCAATTCTTAGAAAGTGTCATATTTTTTAAGTCCCAAAAGAGTTTAGAGTAAAGCAATATCAAATGCTCTAAGTGTTCATCTAGGAATACTACAAATTAACTGATTAAGCAGCTAGATGTTTTAGGTGATAGAGATCTGGGTCTGAAGTCAGGACAATGTAAGGTCAAATGTGACCTCAGACACTTAAATTAGCTATATGACCCTCAGCAAGTCACAATTCCATTTTGCTCAATTTTCTTCATCTATAAAATGAACTAGAAAAGGTAATGGCACATTACTCCAATATCTTTGTCAATTAAAAAAAAAACAAAAACAAATGAGATCATGAAGAGTCATACAAAACTGAAAATGACCAAGCAACATCAAGAATGATAAAAAAAAATCAAATTGTGTTCTGTGGGTTAAATAAATAATATTTCTCAACTAGGTGATAGAGAGTTGGACCAGTATCAGGAAGACATGAATTTAAGTGCAAAGCCAAATACTAGCTGTACGACCCTTCTCAAGTCATTTAAGCTCTGTTTCAGTTTCCAGAAGTATAAAACTAAGACCACAAGAGCCCCTACCTCCCAGAGTCATAATGAGAATTAAATGAGATAATAATTAAAAAATGCTTATTATGGCATATGTAAGTTTCAAATATTATTATTATTGTTGTTGTTCTTTTTCATGCCTATAAATGTTTTAACTTTCTTGATGACTGATTCTTCTATATAGTTCCATTTTCTCTTTGTATAGCACTCAGTACAATATTTGAAACTTAGTTGGTGAATGATGTGTTTGCTGCATTTAAATCAGTAAGATAGTAATACATTTAAAAGTTGAATTCAAATCTTTGTAGTTTTGTGTTATTACATGTGTTTTTCTCAAGCAATGAATATTTATTTAATTCAATCAACATGTATTAAACCCCTAAGACATATACGTCACTAAACTAGGATTTTAAAAGAAAAATAATTATCATAGCAGCATTAAAAACATCAGATTATAAAAGTGTCTTCATACTTGAATTTTGAGAACCATTTGACAAGATATTTCAATGATCCTTCAAGTTCTAGGTCATAATAATTGCATAATTGTGATGATTCCTATTTTTTCGGGGAGGGGCAAGGGTCAGGATGGAGGAATCTAGATTCCCTGACTTGTCAAAGTCAGAAGATAAACATGAAACTTTAAAGGAGATAAGCAGCTGTCATGGATGAATTCCAAGTTTTACATAGTATTTTGGGTTAGGAATAAGTAAGACTGGTTTTATGGCTCAGGTTTGAGATTGGAACAAAAAGTTATATATAGCATTTAAAATTCAGCAGTTTATGAAATAAAAATATCCAAACACAATATTCATCAAGGACATAGCATTGATTCATTTGGCTGCAATTTCTCTCTCTCTCTCTCTCTCTCTCTCTCTCTCTCTCTCTCTCTCTCTCTCTCTCTCTCTCTCTCCTCTCTTCTCTCTTTCTCTCCTCTCTTACTCTCTTTCCCCTTGGTTATGGGGGTTGAATTAAATCTCATGGAAAGTTTATTTATTTGTAAAAAAAAGAAGAAAAATAAAACAAGCCTAGTTTGAATTGGATAGACATTGTTTTTGGTAATGGAATCTATTACCTTCTCTTACTAGATTACTGGAGTAAATAATTTGGGATAATGAGCAGGTGGGGCAAGTGGAGAATTATTAGCATTTATTAGAATGGAAACTGAATGATATTTGCTTGTGTGGGAGAATTGGAAATGCTTTGATTTAAAGGACTTTTTATGTTCCTACAACCTCCATGGTAGTAGTCTATAAAACCAAATAATCAAAATAGATTCTTCCATCTGTAATGATGGCAGAGCATGCTAAAATGATTAGCTATTCTGTTTAAGCAAGGAATAAGCAATGCATAAACCCCTCTTGTTTTGGAAAACCTAAAGAGGAAGATGTTTCTATTGATTTAAGATAACCTTATAATTTTATGCAAGGATTACATTGGTACATGTTATTACTGATGGTGATTTGTGATGGTACGATATAACAAGAATGCTAATTTTGTTATGGGTGCAGCAATCACTTAAAATAGTTTTGATTTATTAAATCTACCAGTTGTTATGTTTTTGCAATATCAACGTCCTCGGGCCTCAACATTTTATACCATTTTTAGAATGTATACATATATGTATATATATTTGGTATAAATTTAGATTTCAATGATATGGGGAACTTCAAATAAAACTCCTTCCACTTACATTAATGTTCAATTTGCATAAGATTTATAGTCATTGGGAGGTCTCTGTGGCACCAAAGTCTTTAACATAGTAACAAAACTAAAATATATGGAAAGAACTTGGACCTATGTCTTCTTGATTCAAGGAGATATATATATATATATATATCCTCTATATCCTATAACACCCTCTCTCAAATTTTTTTCAGTTATGAATTTTAAATTATTCAAAACAAATAAAATAATATTAATCCATTCTAGATTTTTCTAAACAATGAATCTTTATTTTTAAAAGCAATCTGAGCTGAATTTTTAATTATTTACCTCCTTTTATTTAATTCTTTACCCAACAAGGCCCAAGTTACATCACTTGATAGACTGGAAAAATTGTACCTGTGCCTAAATTAGGGCACTTCTGTCTTTAAAATTTCTTTATGTTTTATTTAAATGTAATAGAAAAAAGGGATGTCTTTATGAATCTGTTTTATGTTCCTTTTGTGTATTTCAAACTCTGAGTTATACATATAAATATATAGATTCATGAAGATTATGGGTAAGAAAGTGCTCAAAATATAAAGAATAAGAAAAGAATATTAGTAGGAAAAATGATAATTGTGGAGATTCTTGAAGCCTTATTTTTCTATCTGCTTCCCAAAGTGTAAAAAGAAGCAGATAAAAGTTAAGAACATAAGAAACAGTTAATGGTTAAGGTTATTCTTTCAATAAATATGATAAATAAATTGATGGTTTGTTACTGAAATTGAAAGAATTCATTAGCACTTCAGCAAAATTTTGTTCAAGGGTAAATTCTACATAATTGTCTTGAAATTATCAAGCACTCTAAGTGTGTACATATCCTGAAGAAGTATTTTTTTTATTTTTAAATCAGATAATTAGGAACTACTAAATTTAAGTGGTGATTAATGATTAAATATGATAGCCTGGACTAATGATGTAGGTACTAAACTTGGGGTTAAAGACCTCAAGTCAGAAAGTCACTCTTGGCCTTAGTTTCCTCATTTTAAGAAAGGAAAAGTTTAGGCTAGCTAGATGATCTCTGAATATCCTTCTACATCTAACCTTAATTTCAGGAAAGACAAAATAATGAATTGTATCATTTATGTTTATTTTTTTAATCTTACCCAATGTAATAGTTTTATATGTCTATAAAATGTTGATACTTCTATTACAACTAGTTAATACTTAGTTTTAGTTATTAGGTAGTTATATTTTAAAGAAAAAACAGTTGACTAGAAAAATATATGCTATTGCTTTTCTATCTATCTATCTATCTATCTATCAATTATCTATCTATCTATCTATCTTTCTTTCTGTCTATCTAACCATCCCCTTCCCCAGCTGACTATCTGATTTTCTGTATTAACTGAACTTGAGATCTCATGATACATGGGCCATAAAATTATTATGAAGCCTGAACCATGAAGCTCTATCCCAATAATAGATATATTATATGAAGAAATAGTTATAGACACTAATCTCACAAACTCAAATATTTAAATTGATAACAAAAATCACAATTACAGGGCAGCTGGGTAGCTCAGTGGAGTGAGAGTCAGGCCTAGAGACAGGAGGTCCTGGGTTCAAACCCGGCCTCAGCCACTTCCCAGCTGTGTGACCCTGGGCAAGTCACTTGACCCCCATTGCCCATCCTTACCAATGTTCCACCTATGAGACAATACACCGAAGTACAAGGGTTTAAAAAGAAAAAAAAGAAAAAAAATCACAATTACCAAATATTTAAATGGAATACTAAAATCATGAAGCTATCCACTCAAAACATTCTCCCATTCAAATGCCAAAGATATTTTTCTTAACTATAGGTTTGATCATATCATGGACCTACATTCGAATCCTACACAATAACTCCTTTGGCTCCCTATTATCTCTAAGATCAAATATAAAGCCTTCTGTTGATCACTTCAGGGCCTTCACAATTTGACTCCTGCTCATCTTTCCATCCATCTTCTACTTTAATCATTTTCACTTACTCTGTAGTCCAGTTTTGGAGAATGTTTTGGAATCTGAGTGCCCAGAGGGCAAATTCAAGCTGACTGTGAGAGAACCACCAACCCCATTACCTGGAGAGCTGAAGAAGAAAGTGCTTGCTTTGGGCAGCTGGACAGAGGGAGAGAGCATGCAAAAAGTGAGCTTGGGCACTGGGAAGAGGGGGACCGGAGCAACTCCACAAGTGATGGGTGGGCACGGGTGTCAATATTCCCCAATGATGCTATAGTCTAATGGTCTACTTTCTATTATTTCCACTCAACATCCCATTTCCCATTTCCATGCCTTTGCACTGCTTATCGCTCATTTCTGCAATACTCTCCTGACATTCTCTTATATTCCCATCATTCATTGAGCTAAAAACCCACCTTACAAAGAAAATCTTCATCAGGCTTTTCTATAGTGTGCACTCTCTCTCTCTCTCTCTCTCTCTCTCTCTATATATATATATATATATATATATATATATATATATATATATATACATATGTATACACATATCATATAGTATGATATATATGAAATACATATGATATATGAGATCCTCTGTGAATATCTTCTATCATACAGATAAATCTATCTAGAAAGAAATATATAGGTAAATCTCACATATAATATGAATCTGTGATATATGTTATATATGTAGTGAATATCTTCTCCCTATCATATATTATCATAAATAAATGTAGATATAGAGGTACTATAACCTGGGGAGACTAACAAGTGTCTCCTTTAGAAGTTGGGATTTTTAAAATTTTTAATTAATTTATTTGTTACATTAAAATAATCAGGTTACTCCCTCTATACCCTCCCATATTCAAGAAGATATCATTTGACAAAAAGATATATGTATATATAAAGCCATGTCTTGTTTAGCTCTATTTTTCTGTTCTTTCTCTGGAGGTATATCTGCCAAAACAAGTCCCCAATCTACATGAATATAATTATAAAATACTTTTTAAGACAAATAAAATCAGATTTAAGTAATTGGGCAAATATTCATTGATCATGGGTGGGCATAGCCAATATAATTAAAATTACAACACTGCCTAAACAAATATGCATTCAGTGCCATTCCAATTAAATTAGCAAATAACAATTTTATTAAACTAGGAAAAATAATTACAAAATTCATTTAGAAAAACAAAAGTCAATAATATCAAATGAATTCATGGAAAAATATAAAGGAAGGAGATCTAGAAGTTATAGTTATATTTATTTTCATGTTTGTCTCCCCTATTAGCATATGACTTCCTTGAGGACAGAAATCGTTTTTACTTATGTTTCAACCCCAGTATTTAATGTTCTGTCTCATGTATAATGTTTAAAAAATGCTTATTGACTGATTGCTGAATCTGAAAAGAACTGAAAAAATAAAATTCAACATTGGATATATGGAAATAATGCTGGAATTAAAGTAGAAAGACTCATGATTATATCCTATATCTGCATCATACTACCTATGACTTTGGGAAAGTCTCTTACTTTCCCTAGGTCTTAGTTGTCTCATATATAAGATGAATTTGGACAAGATAACATCTTGATTCCTTCCACACCTAAATATGTTTCCCAAAGTAGTTATTACTCTTCTGCCAGCATTGTTCATAAAACTTGCTTTTTTTTCCTTAGTTTTAATTTAAAGGCCATAGGTGACGTTGTTATATCTAGATACGATTTTAGAGATTTTTTTAAAGATCATGATGGGGTTTTGTAAAGAGCAAAATCGTTTTCCAAAGCAGAGAATCATTTTTCTTCCAGTTCTCTTCTTAAAGATTTGCCTCAGGCTGTGAAAGGTTAATGGTTTGTCCAGGTATATGGAACCAATAGAGGGGAGAGTATGACCTGAACTCTCCGAGTATAACATTATATACAGAAGGACCACAATATCTGTGCTTTTGTTTTCAATGGTTTCAGTTAACCATAGTCAGCCCTAAGTTCTGAAGGTCCACCTGAAAAAATGTCGAAACCCACCTGCAGCAGTGGTCTGCCCATGTGTTAGTCTCTTTTACTTCCACTTCTACCTTTTTTATGGTTTGTGTAGAGGGGTGGGATGCTGAGGTATCCTGAGATGAGGCGCACAAATGGGGAGAAAATCACATATAAATGGGGGTCAGCAGTTATTCACTTATATCTGAAATTCCATCCATCTACTGGTCTTGGACCATAACCCCACAGATATGGGAGTCCTACTATAAGTTATATTGTACAAATTCTTCTTAAAATAAGTTGGTTAGACTAGATAATCTTTAAGTCTCATATCTCAAATGCTCTCTTTCTGAGATTGAAGTAATGTGCTTCAAGGAGGTAGTTATAATTACTAAAACACTGTGGAGCTCCTAACACTCTTGCATGCTAATTGAAAAGTCAATAAGCTTTAACATTTATGTTTTCACCAAGGGTGTTGTGGGACCATATGATAATCATGCTTTAATCATATTGAAGATGACACTTTTGTGGTTAAGGAAAGAGAGAGTTAGGACTCTTAGGATTTATTTATTCCATTACAACTGGCATTTTCTCTCCCTATACTCAGGAATATGATTTAACCTGGTTTGTACTTTGGTTTCTTTACTCCAAAAATTGCAATGTGAACTCCATATCAAACCTACATACTAATTCTCAGGATGTTGAGACGTGGCTATGTCCAGATGTTAAGTGTCTGACTTGATTAACTTCATACTTACATACATTGATTGCACAGAATTAAAGTGTTTAGCACACATCTAGAAAGTGTTTGAAAACATGAAGTTCATCCCTAATGACTTGTTAATTGTTTTTTTTAAGAATCTCAATTAGGATGGAGGATGGAGAATGAGAGATTGAACACTACCTCCATATATATTTTTAATTATACCTATGAGCTGTAGTAAAGTTGTAAAGTTGGATGGAAGTAATTAGAAATATAAATTTAAAATGCCATTAAAAAAAGAAAATCAGGCTCGCTTTCCAATCTAACTATAGGATGTGTAGGTGGAAGTTCACTGGATCTTTAGCCAGCAGAGACCTGCATTCTAGTTCTGTATCTGAGACTTAACTAGACTTGTATCAATATTACAACCACCTCTTATTTAAAATGGAAACAAAAGCTAGGTGGAATCAAGATTGATTAGGAAGGTGAATGGTTTCTTGGCTATTGAATTGGGTGACAATAGAAGTTAATCTTCCTTATGAAACATGAGATCAGGTATAAACTAGGACTCAAAGGGCTTGGTATGTAATCTAATTTGTGCATATAGATACCCAAAACATCAAAGATAGGGGAAAAGGACCTACTTATACAAAAAATATATATGGCAGGCCTTTTTGTGGTGACAAAGAACTGAAAACCAAAGAGTTAACCATCAACTGAAGATGGCTGAACAAGTTTTGGTATATAATTGTAATGGAATACTATTATGCCATAAGAAATGAGGAACACAATGATCACTAAAAACAAAAAAAACCTGGCAAAACATATGAAGTGATGCAAATTGAAGTGAACAGAATCATGAAAATATTATACACAGTAAACAACAATAATGTACAGTGATCAATTAAGAATGACAACTATTATCAGGAGTGCAAGGATCCAGGATAACTCCAAAGGACGGACAAAAAAAGGGAATCCATTGCTCTAGCAAAGTTGATGAACCTTTTCTGGGTTCGAGTGCCCAGAGGGCAAATTCAAGTTCTCTGTGAGGTCCCATATTACTGGAGAGAGCTGAGGGAGGAAGTGCATGCTTTGGGTGGCTGGACAGAGGGCCAGGACATGCAAAAAATGTTCTCAGGCACTGGGAAGAGGGGGAAGGGAGTAGCTCCCCTGAGATCCAGCTCAGCATGAATTCCATGTCTTTGCCAATGCTGCATAGAAGAACTCATGAAGTCTAGATAAAGGATGAAATATACCATACTTCTCTTTATTTCCTCTATTTTTCCTCTAGTGTAAAGTGACATGTCTTCTTTCATAATATCAATATGGAATTATATATTGTATGATAACACATATACAGTTATATCAAATTATTAACACCCCCCCCATCTTGGGCAAGGGAGAGGAATGAGAGGGAGGAAAAAACATAGATCATAAATATGTCAAAAACAATTATTAAAAGTATTGACTTGTAATTTGGAAAAAAAGCCATTAAAATCATTATGGATTCATGAGAATTTATAGTGCCCTTCTGTATGAAATGGGCAAAGAACTTTTTCAGTACTTAGAGATCCTTTGAATTGTATAATAGTATAGAGAAGAAAGCACTGGAATAACTCAAGAGACTTCCTTTTGCATACTGATTCTCACTTACTAACTATGTAATTATTAAGAAAGTTAATTTCCCTCTCTAAGCTTTAGTTTCCAAATCATTAAAATTGAAAGACAACACCCAGAAAAAAAGTTAACTTAAAGATTTCTAGGAGGATAAACTGAGATTATGGTTTTAAATGTTTTCTAAATAGCAAAGTGATAACTAGGGGCAAGGTAGAATCAGGAAAGAGATAGTTGCCCTCAGAGTCAGAAAGACCTGGATTAAAGTCTTACCTGAAATATATACTAGCTATGTGGACAGATTGGTAGAACCGTGGATAGAGTGCCATAATTGGAGTCTGAAGGACTGGAATTCAAATTTGACTTCAGACACTTTCTAGTTATGTGACTGAGCAAGTCACTTAATCCCATTTGCCTAGCCCTTTTATCTTAGATCTATATCTTAGAAAAAAGGAAAGGGTGTAAAAAATAGTATGTATAAGTAGATAAAAGGATAACCTTGGAATCAGAAAGATCTAGACTCAAGACCTGCTTCAGACAAATTCTGACTCTGTGATTATGGGCAAGTCACTTAATATCTTCATGATGATAACAACTCTCTAGGACAGTGATGGTGAACCTTTTAGAGACTGAGTGCCCCAATTGCAACCTTCACACTACATGTGAGGCAACCCCCAATGCCCCGACAACCCTATCCCAGACAGGGGAGGGAGGAAGCACTCACTCCCATTGGGTTGCTGTTTAGAGGGGCAGGTGATGTTACCTGTCTATTGTCTACCTTCAGCCTTGGTTTTAAGCTGTCTATCAAAACAGTTTATTCAAATATGGCCTCTGTGTATGTTACAACTTCTTGAAGCTACAGGTGAGAGTTGAGTGATGGGTAGACACAAGAGACTGGTGAGCATCCCTGAAAAGGGCTCAGCAAACCACCTTTCTAGAGTACTAGTACTTCCTGAACACCTCAAGTAAAGAAGACCCTATTCTGTATACTATTTATTCATTTCTGCCTGAAAAAGAAAAGAAATATTGGCTTGATAGAAAAAAGGGAAAGCCTCTCCTCAAATAGTGTCTTCTAAACATATGTTAAAGCTCGATACCAGCTTTTATTATAGTGGTAACTTTCAATAATACAATATATAGTGAAACTTTATTATGAAACAAAACCTAGGACAAGGAAAAACAAATACAGCCATAGTGTGTCTGACAGTGTCATGGAGGATATTTGGGAGATTGAAAATTTAAAAAAAAAGAGTAATGTGCTATCTGAGCTTTCCCCACAAAATATGCTCATAGATTAGATTCATCATAGGAGAAATACTACAGGTTCAAGTTTTTTAGTAATGCTACATTCCTCAAACTTTAACTCATTAACCTCTACCCCACTCTCAACTTGCTCATCTTTAATAGACAGCCAGTTGATATAATTAACTAAAAACAAAAATATTTATTGAAATGGCCTATGTAATGGGGGGTAACTTGAGGAAGGGTGCGTGGTACAAGGGAATTTTGAAAGGAGGTTATCAGGGATTTGTTAGATAGTAAATCTAGGTTACAGGTAGACTGGAACAGGGAGATTCAAGATATAATATAGCTGAAGACAGGGAATACAGCACTGAAGGGAAAAGATCTTCAGGGAGAGAGAATTAATCTACCAGGCAAATACAGCAGGGCTTATAGACCAGGACTCAGACTTAAACACAGGCTGAGGGAAATAGACTAAACTGAAATTAACAATCAGGCTTTAGTTAATTTCACAGGAAGGGACTTGTTTTGAAGTTACACCTTCCTTCAAGATAGATACCCCGGCTTCCCTTCAAGCCCAGAGTGTGTTGGTACTTCCCTCTTCTTCCCTCTCTTAATAACTAACAAATTATACTAATAGGTCTGTTAAAACACAAAAGGGGTTTATTATCTTTAAAGGTTGATGTGTCAGAAAGTGGATCAAGGAAGCCCTAACAGTTGACTCAGGAACCTCAGGTGGGGAAAGGGAGGCAGAGATGAAGTCTGAGTAAGGACCTGCCTTAACTCGAGCTTACAAGATGCTATTGATATCTAAAGGGAATAAAAGATGACTGACTAGTTTCTTTATATCTAGTGCTGTCAATTAGTTAACCCTTCACAGATTTGAACTCTTCTCTAATTACTCTCCTTATTAACTCCACAGACATATAAGGGAAGGGAGGGAAGTAGGAAATAATATTGGGAAGGAAGTTATAAAGGGTTTATCCAAAATAACAATTTCTTAAATAAATATTTCAAAGCTAGGCTAAATTTCAATTCTACAGATAGGTAAGGAAGCCCTCAGCTGATCTGAACCCTCTCCAGAAGAAATCCAAAACCAACTGACTTACTCCCTCAAGATTCCAAACCCCTAACTGCTTTCAGAACTCAGCCAAAGCTTGAAAAAAACTATATGACCCCCTCTCTCTATACTACACCTAGCATGGACAAGAATAAGAAAATCCCAGAATCCCAGATTTATGTTTCCACAAAGAGGCATAGATTTAGTAAAACAGCTGATATAAAGAGAGAACCCTTGTAGAAAAGCACACACGTAGGGAATATATGTGAGCAAGGAATCACACTTCTGGCACTGTAGGGCCCAACGTCCCTTCTCTTCTTCTTCTCTCCAAATGTTTCTCTAGGCACAGAAGCTCCACTGAGTAAATCACTCAAGTCACTCTACTTCATCTTTCACGTTGTCAATAAACACTCAGATCACATAAATTTTGTCACTGTTGAATTTGTCCATAACTTAGACTAACATAACTGACACTGCCGATGCAGATAAACAAGGAGATGGGATGAGGATTGAGATAGAGAACATGAGGATAGAACACATTTGGGGAAATGAATAGTTCTTTTGCTAATTTGAAATTTCTTCATATTACAAATGCCCAACCCTCAAATACCAGTATTGTTATGTATATTATGTGGCTTCAAATAATGAAATGCAATAACATCAAAGCGACTAATTTATAAGTGATAGAAGAGAGGAAAGGTGGGTGTAAATAGTCTTTGCATATTTTCAATGATTATTGGCAGTGAGAATGGACATAAAAGTTAACATCATACGCATCACCATAAGGGAAGTATGAAATGGTCAAGTAGGAGAGTAAGAGAAAGAAGCATAAATGAATGACTTCACATCTCTACCAAAAGTTAATTAGTGAGTGCTAGCTAGTCTTTTCATATTTCCTCTGTTAAATATAGAGGGGAAAAGAGAGAAGTTTTGCAAAAAGCAGAGGCTTGCTTTTTGTAATCCAGGTTGGCTCATGGGTGGAACACAAGGTGAAAGTTCCAAGGAATGTGAGGAATATATAAAAAGAGGAACAGAGTATTGGAGGGGGCTCTTTGGTTCCTGTCTCTTGGGAGCTTGGAAAATTCACTTCCCAACAGGGGAGAATCACAGACTTTCTGTCAGAAGCCATTTGACCCTGTACCTGAGGTTCCTCTTGCCAACTATCCAGCCTCCAAATAGAGATTTATCCACCGGAGTTTTATCTTTTCCTACTACCTGTGCTCCTGAGTTCCAGTTTCTTATATAATCTAAGTTACTGAGAAGAAGCAACCCTGAGACAAGACTATCCCTCTGTCAACAAAGATACCTGCAGCCTTTTGGGCTGAGGCCTCGAGGGCAACTTTGCCATCTACTTTCACCTTATCAAAGCAACCGGAACTATAAACTTCCTACCAAGAATATTTTGAAGAGTCAATAGTCAGGAAAGCTAACTAGGGAATTTTAGCAACAGACAGAGAATGTAGGTTGCAGATAGCATCAAGAACAGAAAAAAAGATTCCTGAGGATCTTCTAGGACTGGAGGGAGGAGAAATTAGAAATTTAGATTTAGGGAACTTCCCTTTGATGCTCTGTCCTTTACCTGTGTGAAATCTTTTAAATAAACCCTTTGTTTATAAAAAGAAGTCAGATTGCTTTGTGTCCCAGAATCAGGTCCCAGGCCTACCATTCTGGCCTATAGGCCTGACAGGGACAGAGAAACGCACTATATCAATTTGTTATTTATAAATGTGGAAAAAAAACTTACTTATTTCACCTCTAGCATTTATTATTCACATTTACTTCTTATTTTTACTAATTTTCATGATATATAATGAAAACTCAAAATTTTGCAATTTTCTTATTTATCAAATTGAATAAATTTGTGCTTATTTTCAATTCTTTTGAAAACTCTTCTCACACTTTGAACTTTTTATCTATTAAAGTATGACTTTTGGTGTTCTATATTTATATCTTTCCATATATGTTTGTACATGTTTACACAGACCATTATCAGTAATATTCTTTTAATTATATCTTCATTAATTTTATTTCTGTAAAAACATCTTTAAATTTATGGAATCAAAATTTTCTATTATTTCTTTAATGCACATTTTATCTTTTGCTGGTTAAAATTTTTCTCACATTCAGTTGTGAAAGACTTCTAAAATAATTATCCCATTTTTTTTTAATGTTTGACTTTAATCTTCAATTTTTCTGGTGATCTTTTTGGCAGTATAAATGTGGAAGTTAATTTCTGCCATATTGCTTATTAGTTTTCCCAGCAGCATTTTACCCCTCATGATATATTTTTTGTTGTTCAGTCACAGGGGTCATATGATTCTCCTATAAACATACTTTATCAAGAACTCTATTAGAAATCTTATTTGTCTACAAGTTCTGATGACTAAATTTTAAAAAATAGTAAATTGTCAAGCTTCATGATATTCATCAAGCTCCCCTTCCTTGTCAGGCTAATGTTACCCAGAAAAAATCCCTACTTTAATTACAGGGCTCGATTTTAGCATCATGTTGTCTAATAACTATATACCAATGTCTGGATCTGTGCGTATATGTGTGCACACAAATACACACAGACATATACTTTATTAGGAGCTTGAGGTTCAAGAGCATTTTCCATTAGATCAACTCTCAGAATAAGTGAACATGCAAATTTCTTCTAGTACATGCCTCTTTTGGAATCTGATCAGTGTCTTGGCCACTATTACTTTTTAGCCTCCTAAAGTCAACTTTTAAGGTCTCTTTTCTTACATCATGTGGGCTGAAATCAAATATTTTGGTTAGGTTCTGGGTAGACTCATTCATATGAAGTGTTTTCTTCAATACGTGATAACATGTAGACAAATCTAAGAAGAAATCCCAGTAGCCTTGCACCAAATTAAGTAAAGATTTAAAAATTACAAGTGAACCCACAGGGTCCTGAATATTGTTGGAAATGTTGTGAAGTAAAAACTGTTTTCTGAACTGTTGTATGAGTCAGAGAATGTACCTAAACATTGCCTTAATGAAGAGAAAAATCAACCTGAATTATAAATATAGTCTGGTTAAATTATTTAGTTAGTTCATGACTTTTAGAATGGCTTTTTAAAATGCTGAAAACATAATCATTTACAGGAGCTATCTCAGAATGGTCTCTTGGAGCCATAAAGCACTAATGTATTTCTCTAGGGCTTTCTCTCTTTTCTTAATTCTTCCTGCCCAGCTTTCTTCTTACTCAGCAGAAAGACAGGTTATGATATTGATATCTCATAGATCATCCTCTCCTTTGGTATATTACCTTTTTGAGAGACTAACAAAAGATTGACAATCAGTCTCCTGTTGTTTGCTTCCATTGACAAAATGGAAGATGAAATATAATCATATCAAAAGAGGAAAATGAGTTCCCAGGATATTCACTCAATAAGCATCTATCAAGCACCTACTATGTGTCAATCACTGTACTAACCTAAATGCAAAAAAAAAGTGATGCTGTACTCTTCATATCCTTGAGCATCTTTGATATTTATTTTTAACTCTTTCATTTTATTCTGCTTTCTATGTTTTCTAAATATCTAAATCTCTCATATTATTCTGCATATAGACTGGTAGAAATAAAAGTTAGGCATCTGAACCAAACTATCAGAGCTCAAAGTTTATTAGGCGACCTAGTTAGAATTTTTAGGTATAAGAGCAATAATTCAAGTTTGGGCTTCACTTCATGAAAAATAAAGTCCAAAGTGAATCAACTCCCTAGTATCATTGTAATTCTGAATCTCCTGAGGCAAGATTTATAACTATTAGGAAAGAAAAGGAGTATAACATTTATCCAGGTAAAGGAGTCACAGAAATGCTTACCTTTCAACAATTTGAGTGACTAATCTTCATCAAGTAGATAATTTTTCTAGCTTAGAGGGTTGAACTGAATGATAGTTTATATGAGAGCACTAGGTTTAGGCAATATTTGAAGTTCATCAAACTTTATACTATCCCAGCATGGAAGGCATTAGATGAAGGATCAGAAGAAATTAAATTGAGTTAGAGCTTTGTCACTTATTAGCCTGTGTGACCTTCCCACTTCTGATGTTTCCATAAATCACTTAACTCTCAAGACCAAAGTTTCTAAAATGAGGTCATTGGACTAGATAGCCTCTGATCTTCCTCCCAGCTCTAAATCTGTGACCTCATGATAGTCTGATGCTGTCATAAGACTTCTCTAACATTAATGAAGGAGATGGATTCTAAAGTCCTTTCTAATTCTAAATCAATGTCAATGTATTTGCACTATTTGATCATGTGGTAGAATTGTGAGGAATACATTAAAATTAATTATTTTAATGTGTAGAATATTGATTAAATCTTTTTTTCTCCTTTTGTCCTCAGGGTAGAACTAAGAACAATGGAGTGAATGTTAACCCCCACCTTCCCCCCCAAAAAAGTCAAATAAATGCTTTATATGAAGCATGCAACAAAGGTGCTTCTTGCGGATAAGGGACATTCTTACTAATTATAGTTAGGTTCAAGTATAATAATGTGTTTCAGGAAGTAAAGGGTTCTCTTTACCAGTGGTCTTCAAGAAAAGGCTAGATGATCACTTGGTCAATATTAAGAGAAATTCATTGGGACATAAAAGATATAAATAAGATAGACAAAGAGATCTACTTTCAACTGTAGAATTCTTTCTGATCTTTTAGTTTCCATTCAAATTCTAATTAGCAGAATCTAAAGAAGTTTGTGCTCTGATGTTTCTTTCATTTGCCTTATAATTCTCCCCCTGCCTAGCCTCCTGGAAATAGCTCATGTGGCAATTAGACTTCAGAATACTGCTATACAGAAAATTGTCACTGTAAGCCTATAGCTTTTCTTGCAGGAAATAACCACTACTTCCTTCACAACTTTCACACCTGACTACTTTAGATTTCACTTTACACAGGATCTGACACTTAGCTGAACTAATGCCCTCTTTTCAGCTCACTTCTTGTAACTAAATGCCAAATACCATTATTATAAATGTAGTAAGGAGAGTGAATCAAGCTGAATCATTCAACCTAGTGTAGCCAATTGCAGTTTTCAACTTTTATTCTGACTTGAGCACTGAGATTAGTATTATTTCTCAATTCATTAAGGTTCATCAACTCATGTCAGTTTGATAGCAACTTTGCAGTACACTTTATTCAGTCAGTAATATTTCTATATTATCTTCCATTCCCAAAGGTACTTAGGAGATGCTCAAAGACTAGTAAGATTCAACCATATACAATTTTGGATGGTTAAAATTTCATGGAATTATAGAATATTAAAGTTGGAATTGTAACCATATTACTCTCCTACATGAGAACCTTCAGTAATTCCTTACTGGCTCTAAGATAAAATATAACTTCCTCCTTTTAATAGTTAAATTATTTTACAAAATTTCCGTAACCTATTTTTTAGTCTCATCACACCTTGATTTCCCCCTTATTCTTGGTATGTTCTAGCTAAACTGTTCTTTTATAAGTGTTCTAACTAAACAAAACTATTCATTATTCTCCATATGACTTTCCATTTGCATCCTATGTAGAAGTACTTCCTTCAATGCTGAAATGCTGTTCTCCTAGAATCTTATGCTCCTTTAAGAAGTACCTCAAAGACATTTCTCTACATGTTTTCAGTTATGCTAATTCTTTAAATTTTCCCCACCTCCAAAATTACTTAGAAATAATCTTGCATGTTGTATTTATTAAAATATGCATTATAGAATTTAAATTCCTTGAGAGCAGAGATGACTTTGTCTTTTTTCTTTTTGCTGGCAACTTGCCAGAGACCTTAAAATTATCTAATATAAGGCCTTCATTTTATAGATGAATAAATTAAAACCTAGAATGGGAAAATTGACTTTCCAAAGTTGCAAAGTAAATGACAGAGTTTTAAAAGAAGCATCAATAGAATTGAGTCTTAACACAAACAAGAAAATCTTTTTAAATTTCTATAATTGATTCATTCTTCCATTTATCACAGCATCTTTTTCAAACCCTTTATCCCATCCCCTATAGCTTAGTCAATTACATGGGGACCATTTCACAAATATCCAGGATTAGATTTCATGAAGAAATATATAATTAGCATAAAATCTGAAAATCATCTCTTTAAAAATTAGTACACCATAGATAAGTACAATTTGAGATGGATAGATTTAGGTCAGTCATAAATTTTCAAATCACATTTCCAACTTTTCTATACACTTCAAGAAAATTTCATATTTATATTGAACTGTGAAGTACCTTTTAAAAGTCAAATCAATTTAATTCAAACAAGCAAACATTGATATAGTTACTACTGTGTGTAAATCACTGGTTTAGATACTTTTTAAAGTAAGTCTTTATCTCCTAAGGGTAGAAAAAATTAACAATTTCCACTTATTGTTTTTCCAAAGTGATCTTCATCTGGACTTTTCATTGTGCTATAATTTAGCACCCATAAATCTGCTTCTGGTGGATTTTTTACAATCATAATTATTTTTACAATAGACAGAGTAACAATAACATCAGAAATCAATAAGACTGAAACTCAGCCTCCACCTCCATTAAAATGATGGTGTTTCCAGTCATTTTAGTAGTATCTGATTCTTCATGACCTCATAGACCATAGCATGTCAATGTTGTCCATAGAGTTTTCTTGGCAAGTTTCTCCAGTGGCAAACAGATGTCCCAAGGTCACAGAGTAAGGAAGTTTCTGAAGACAGATTTAGATTTGTCTTTCTGACTCTAAACCCAGAACTCTATCCACTGTGCCACATAACTGAAGCTAAGAGGGAGCTTAAAGATCTTTTCATCAACCCTGACTTCTCCATTTTACAGATGAGGAAACAGGTTGAAGTGGACTTAGATACGATGTCAAGGTCCAAGTTAGTGTGGCAGAATTGGAACCAGAATTCATGTCTCCTAATTCCCTATCAAGGACTCCCTTCTCTATAATAGATTCACATTCTGATTTTAATACTTATCATCTATCTCTACTATATACCTTTTGGTAAGAGGCTTTGCCCTCTGGACTTCATTTTCTTCACCTGTTAAAGGAGAGGTTTGAGCTAAGTGGCCCCTGAAGTCCCTTCCAGGTGTAGCTCTATGATCCTCCAGATGAGAATAAAGGCCTAGGAGGGGGAAGTAACTTGCCCAAAGTCATAGCTAGAAAATGAAGCTTAGGTTCAAACTTGGATCTTTCGACTCTGAGTTCAATACTCTTGCCATTATGCCACACCATTTCTCATACATTTCAGGAGGACATATTCAGGAAGGCAGTTTAGCATAGAAAGAAAACTGAGTCCTAGCTCTCCAATAAATTATCATATGATTTGGGTACAGATAACTTAACTTTTTTGAGCTTTAATTTTCTCATCTCTGAAATGAAGACATTCAACAAGATGATCTTTAAGACCATTCCCATTTCTTATATTCTATAACTGCATAATAACTTACATTTCTAAAATGCTCTGATGCTTTTAAATGAATAATTATAACAGCTCACATTTATAAAAATTCTTCAGGGTTTACAAAATACTTTCCTCACAACAACCCTATGAGGTAGGCAGCAAAAGTATTTTTGTCCTTGTTTTAGAGATGAAGAAATTGTGGTTCAGAGAAATTTTGACTTTCCCACAGTCATACAGCCAGTGTCAGGCAAGATTTTAATCCAAGTCTTAGGATTCAAAAATTTTGGGGTTTTTCTTATCACTATAATACAGCTCCCTTCCAATGGCTCATTTAATCTTCAGAACACCAAAATGTGTATAGTATAAGTATTATCACTCTTTACAAATGAGGAAACTGAGGCCCAAGCTAGTTGGGTGGTTTGTCTCAGGTCACATAATGACTAAGTGACAAGATTTGAATCCAGATTTTCTAATTCTAAGCTTAGCACTCTTTCTAAGATGCCCAGATCATTCTTCCATATGGAGAATAAGATCTTGGATCACAGGTAAGGTTAATAAGGTATCACTGGAAGAATGAAAAAAATTGTGAAACATTCTCTGACAATCTTTCTTTCACATTCTTCTAGAAAAAAGAATAGTTTATCTTATAATTGCATTATTTTAGAAATATTTATTCTTTTCAGTTACATGTAGATACAATTTTTTCTTGTTTACACCTGATTTATTCTTTGATTTAATTGATTAACTTAATGAAGAAACTGAGTCCAGGAAAAAGAAAATTTTCTTTTTACCCCTAAAGGATACATAGTGGCACTCAGGCCTAGAGTTTAGGTCTTTGGGCTCTCATTCATTCTCTGCATAGTATGCTATTAGGTTAGGCCACCCAGCAAAAATCTTTCCTGGCCTAGGTAAAGATAGATGTTGATGCTGATGTTGGTGATGATAATGATGTTGATTACATTGTTGTTGAATGTATTGTTTTTCTTTTATTTTTTTTTAACCCTTGACCTTCCATCTTGGAGTCAGTACTGTTTATTGGCTCGAAGGCAGAAGAGTCGTAAGGGGTAGGCAATGGGAGTCAAGTGACTTGCCCAGGGTCACACAGCTGGGAAGTGTCTGAGGCCAGATTTGAACCTAGGACCTCCTGTCTCTAGGCTTGGCTCTCAATCCCCTGAGCTACCCAGCTGTCCCTGTTGAATGTATTGTTGATGATGATATTGATGACATTGTTTTTGATAGTATTGTTGATGATGTTGATGACATTGTTGTTGATGATGATGATGATGATGATTGAATTTGTAGTTGGAGATTTTCCTTCCATTTGAAACTTTCTGACCCTTCCCACTGTAATGATTAACATTTTCTTTGAGATTGTCTTCAGCCTCTTTTAACCTTCCATTATATTGGTCTTCTAACCCCCTCCCCTCTTTCAGTTCATTATGAAATATAAAATTACTCTATTTTATTTCTTTTCCCATTTCTCTTATTATTATCCTCTTTTTACCCCTAGTTTATATATACATATATTTTTTGACATTTCATCCAATACAGTTTGTCACTGTTTCCTCTAAGTATACTTCTTCTATCTATCCTCATGATAATAACAATTTTTAAGAGTTATCAATATCATCTTTTCTTATAGTAATACAAATCATTCAAACTTATTGCATCCTTTAATTTTTTTCCCCTTTCTTAATTACCTTTTGGTGATTCTCTTGAGTTTTGTGTTTGGGCATCAAATTTTCTGTTTAAGTCAGGTCTTTTCTTTAGGAATGCTTAGAAGACTTGTAGTTTATTAAATGACCATAGTTTCCCCTGCAAGAATCTAGTCAATTTTGCTGGGTACTTGATTCTTGGTTGGAGACCAAGATTCCTTGCTTTCCAGAATATCATATTCCATGTCTTCTGGTCCTTCAGTGTGGATGCAGCCAGGTCCTGTGTTATCCTAACTGCAGTTCCATAGTAGGTGAATGGTTTCTTTTTAGCAGCTTGTAGTATCTTTTCCTTCTTCTGGTAGTTCTTGAATTTGGCTATAACATTCCTGGGCATTGTAAATTGGGGATTAATTACAGGAGGTGAACTGTGAATTCTTTCAATCTCCACTTTTCCTTCTTGTTCAAGAATTTTGGGGCAGTTTTCTTGGATAATTTCCTGTAGAATTATATCCAGGCTTTTTCTATTGTCATGATTTTCTGGTAGTCCAATAATTATTAAATTGTCTCTTCTGGATCTATTTTCCAAACTTACCATTATAACAATCAGGTATTTCATATTTTCCTCAAATTTTTTCACTCTTTTGATTTTGTTTTATAGACTCATTGCTTTGTGAAGTCATATGCTTCTAGTTGTTGGATTCTAATTTTTAAAGTCTAAATTTCATCTTTGGCTTTTTGGTCATCCTTCTCCTTCCAGTCTGTTTTCCTTTGTAGGTCATCTGTCACTTTCTTTGCCTTGTTTTTAAGTTGGTCAATTCTGGATTTCAAGACACTATTTTCTTGTTTTAGTTCATATGCCTCTGTTTTAAGATGACATATTTTGCTTTCTAATTTCTTTTCCCAATTGTCATCAGCCTCACTTAATTATTTTTTGAATTGTGTTTTGAGTTCTTTCACAGCCTGAGTGTTCCTTGGTCCTCCTCTGTTCCATTTGTTCTTTGTTTACTACTTGGATAGAAGCTGTTGATTACAATTTCTTTTTCTCTTTTTCTGTTGTTTACTCATATTTTTTCCTTCTTTGCACTCTCATTGGCTGTAATCTTGCTCCTCTGATTGTTTGCTGAATCTGTGGTTTGGTTCTGATGGATTTTCTAAAAAACAGGAGAGACACAAAAGAATTATAAATTAAAATTATATACATTTTAGTGATCTTGAAAAAATAATTGAGAATAGATGGACATGCCACAAGACATCAGACTAGGAAAAAGAGTTTAAAACAACAGAAGACAGATTCTTCCAACCATAAAACAAAAGGCTTAACTTAAAATCCTGGAAAGATTATATTAAAAGGAGATTTTACATAGAGTATTACTGTGATGTCTAATTTTGGAATGAAGGTTAAGTGGGGTTCAAAAATTCATTCTAGAGAAGTACAACCTATAGGAGACTATAAAGTAACATATATTTTTAATATTAACCCATCTCTCATGAGATTGTTATCAACGGTCTAAAGACAAGTCTAGATAATTATAAAGAAGTTTGTTATTTAAAAGTTTATCACTAAATGATGAATAACATGAATATATGAAATATATATACATATATAATTTATATTTGGCATATTAAATCTTAGAGCATAGGATAAAACACAATCAGATATGTTATATATAATCTTAGGGATAGGATAAAACCAACACTTTCAAATTCTTTACTTGCTTATCTATGGATAAAGGTGAAATATCTTTCAATTTACCTGCAAAATTTTTGTCACTCAGTTTCACTCATAGAGCTCATAAATTCACTCATAAATCAATGGAGATTTGGTATTTGCTCACTTCTCCCCAATGGATTCATTAATTTTCATTTACTAAACAGCTTTTCTTTGTTGTTCAAAATTAGGAACAATATTGAAGTTCCCTAAGTTATATCTTCTACCTCATGAGGATGAGTTATTTATTTAGATAAGCCAAGAAATTAATAACTATCCTATTTCTGATAGAAAAAAGAGTATCCCCCTCCCCCAAACTCCTCAACTATTACAGGTTATGATGAGAATTCTGCTCTTTGTTTTTCTCTTAATTTTCAAGGAAATCTTTACATGATGCTTCCTTTAGATATTGTTATATGAGTCTCCTGTTGTCATCACTACTCCTTCTTTATAAAGAATATCCTTCTTTATCTACCCTTTTACTTTTCAAGGAGGTTTACATTGTGTTTGAGAGAATTTTGCCATTCATAAGTTTTTTTTGCACAAAGCATCAATATTACCTATGTGGCAAAATTTGCTTTTGTGAGCTAGTATCATTCTAGTTCCTCTTCTTTATTACCTATGATTGTACTTTTGTCTATACACATCTGAGACCAGAGGTTTTATTGTTTGTCATCTTATTTCATTCAAATAAATATTTTAAAGCACTAATAATGTAAACTATTTGGTGTCTGACACAAAGTAAGCAATTAGTGAGTGCTTATTCCTTCTTTTCTTGATTTTTTTGACTCAAAAATTTCAATCTGTTCAGAACTAGTCAAGGCTAACCAGTTGGATGAATTAAAATTGGTCAGAACCAATCCAAAGCTGTTCAAACTGTTCCCATCTCTGAGAATATGCACTTATCATCTTCTATGCCTATAAAATGCTCTCTCCTCATCTTTGTCTTTCTTCAATGTCACCTAAATTCCCATCTTTTGTAAGAAGCTTTTCCCATTTCTTTGGATCTTGTCTTCACTCTACCCCATTAGATTGTGATTACCTTAATAGCAGGGATTCTTTTTTGCCTTTGTATTCTTAGCACTTAACACAGTGCTTGGTACATAGCAAATGTTTAATAAATATTTCTTGACTTGTTCATGTTAACACTTTATTTAAAACAAAAACAAAAACAAAAATGGTGGTGACCAGCATTTACTTTCTCTAGGATCAATTGTAATTCCTTTTTTAAAAAAATCTCATCCTCATTCAATTTCCACTGTTTAATATATTATAATGTGCATAATTATCAGTAAAGTAATACATACACATAATTTATAAATAGTAAATATGCAGTTCTTGGCCTGCTTACTCTTTTTATTTTTCAGACAGATTGCAAAAATGTTAGAGACATAATGTGGACTTCATAACTATCTTAAAAAACATTAAAAGGACTATTATATGGAAAAAGTATATGATTTGATTTCTTTTGTTGTTTTGGTAAGTTCCATGGCAAATATAGGAGGATTTCAGTAACAAATAAGAAAACCATTTCTTAATATTAATTAGATCTGTCTTAAGATATAACAGACATCCTTGGGAATAAATAGATTCCACTTCACTGGAGAAATAAGAGAGAATGCCATGACTACTGGTTAGGGATTTTTGTAGAGTGGAATCCTATTCAAGTACAGATTGAATTAAATGATCCCTGGAGTATCTTCAAGTTCTGAGATTTTAAGATTCCAATAGACTTTATCTCACATTTATGGAAAGGCAATTTTGAATTCAGTAGCCACATGACAGGTTTAAACTATTCAACCCAAAGAGAGTTTTGGTACATTCTACCATACTTCTTACCTTCCATCCAGCCCCATGAACAAAAGGAGGTAGGTTGGATATAAAACAAATCTAATAATAAATTAAAAAATTTAAAAAACCTATAAGAAAGGGGAAGTATAGAACATGACATTTCCCTTTTATTGACTCATGTACAGCTTTCCCTGAACCCTATATTTCCCTCCCCAGTTTCTACTAACTCATAATTGTCTAATATTGAATTATTTTTCATTAAGCCTCAGGTAATTAGAACCACAGTGAAACTTATTTGTTACCTGCTTGTTTGAAATAATCACACATCACTCCTAAATAAACTTAATAGACATTTCAATGTAGAATAATATTTCTGCAATGACTGGGAAAGAGAAAAAAAAAACATAAGGTCAGGCATGGAAGAGTGTGGCTTTCAATAATTAATTTTTTAAATATTAGCTAAAGAAAGAGTATGTTATGGTTTTTCCCTAGACAGAAAAATGCTAAAAATGTTTCCCTCTCCTTCCTGTTTACCTGTTCAATTTGGGCTTTATCCAAAAAGGCTTGAATAAGTAACAATAAGTCCTTTAAAAGCATAAGCTAAACACTTTTACTTGGCTTCTCAGGGGAAAGCCTTGATGGAAAGTCATTGGTACCCAGTGGTCTGAAGCCAGGTTCTTTAAAGTAGCAGTTAAAATTAAATCAGCAAAGAGACAGGATCTCAGTTCCAGGATGTTGTAGCCCCTTCATTTAATTGAAGGCCTAAAGAGCTTCACATGTTTTCTAAATCCATTCACATGGCTAGCATGGCTTCTTTTTTTTTTTTCATTCTCTTTGGAAAAAAAAAGAAAAAATGAAGAAAAGATTATAGGTGATTAGAATTGATGTTTAAAAGTAAATTGTGTCTTCCATTCAAAGTAGGCTGTTTCATTTGTTTTAAGTCTATCCTACAGTTACTTCTACAATAATATGATTCTTTATTTTGTATGTGTGTGTGTGTGTACTTTTACTTATGAACTAAAATATAAAATTATTTAAAGATGGAAGCAACAAAGACCTCAAAGATGCCATCTCCAAAAAATCTATTCATAATTATTTCTGAAAATAACACTTGGATTAAAAAAGCAAGTATATTAAAAGTGGCTATTCATAGTGTTATTCTTCTTTAGGTGGTCAGTTCCTTATAATGTACACAAATATATACTTACCTCTCTCTGCATCCCTAAACCCTGATTCAAGTATTGGTATACTCAGCAGCATGCTTCATAAGTCACTTAGTAAAGTGACTCCTTAATAAAGACTCCATCAACTGACTGATTGATGAGTTTGCAGCTGGAGTTTGCAGCTGAAGACGATTAAGAAGCTACAGGGTGGGACTGTATAAACCGATTAGTAAATATATTGGCATTCCCCTAGTCTAAGGACTTGTTTTTTCTGAACTGATACTACTAAGACTTGATCCTGTCATTCTATGTCTTGATAAACTCATCTTAATGGATAGTTTTTCTTTATTTTTTTTTCTTTCCTTCTTGTCATCCATGGCCACCTCTACTGATACATTTGGTTTATATTTGAGAGTTCCAGCTAGCAAACTGGATTCTTTAGAAGTAAGTATTCGCATCCTTTCATTTCCAAATTCAGCATCTCTGATCACCAGCTTCACTTCATTCATGATGATTCCCACCAGATTGTTCTACAATCTATGTTTGTACTTCTTGAACTCTCTCTTTTAATGAAGTTACCAGTCAGTAGCATATAATCACTAAGGATATTAGTCTAGATAATCTTTATTGTTATTTGCAGTTCTAAAAATCCTACAAAATCCACACAGGAATAAATCTTGACCATTAAGATCAGGAGAAACAACACAGAAATTTGAGATGAAGACAGAAAGTTTAGGAAATACTATAAATACTTTTTAGTAAAAAGAGAGATACTTTCAATAAGGATGCTAAAATATGAATGCAGTTCCTTCTAGAAAATTGAAATGAATTAGTTTTTTTTTAAAAGAGGAAAGGCATAAATTCTTATATTGGCTTATCTAAGTTATATTAAAATTATGATTTAGTATGATTCTGTTAGCTCAGGGATTTAGAGAAGGCATTTTCAAACTTTTAAAAATCACATATTCCTTATTTTTGAATAAGTTTGATCATGTAGAAAAGTTTTAATGATCCATTAAATAGTAATGCAGAAAAAGTGTACAATTTGTGGCCAGTAGTCCATTTGAAGAGTGGTAGGAAATGTTACATGGTATAATTAATTGATAGAGATCTAGCCATAGCATCAGGATAACCTTATTTTAAGTCCTAATTCTGATACATATGGTCTAAGTGACCCTGAATAAGCCATTTAACCCTCACTGCCCCAAGCAATTCTAAGCTTTTAAAATACCAGGCAGATATTGACCTGCATTTGGTAGAGGGAAATTCTTCACCCAGAGCTATATACCACAATGAAATTATAGATCTAAATAAGAAAAATAAAAATAATAGTGGAGAGTGGGAGAAAGAGGACTGATAAAATAATAATAGCAACTGAAATATAAGTAGTATATTGATCAATTTGAAGGAAATTTCACAAGTAACATTGAAGTACTTACTGTACCTGTCCTTTTTATTTTGCCTTATCTCCTGAGGTGAAATAAAAGTAGCAACAAAATAAAATACTGCATGTAAAATGTTTTGTAAACTTTACAGAACTATAATAATACTAGTAGACATCATTTTTATATAATGACATCTGTAAAGTATTTTGAATCTTTCATTCCTTGATCCTAGCAAATCATACTTTCTAACATATTCTTTCCTGGCTTCCCTTTAGTTATTTTCTTGTTGAAGTCACTCAAATATCAAAATACATGTTCAGTCGGAGTGCTTCACAGAATTTTATCCTCTCAAAAGAGCTGGCATTTAAGCTGCTATAATCTTCATGATAATTTATATGCTTACATGAATAAGAAGCTTTACCATGAAACAACTACATGTCTCATGAAATGAGGCAGTCTTCTTCCCTTCGAGCAAATCATAAAACCAATTGCATCAATTCCTTTGCTTGACTCTATGGAGAACCAACGAACCATCTTTCCTTTTACATTTTCTGATTCAATTTAAAATGAGATTTTATTGTTTCAAATATCGGCTCCACCTGTAGGATAGCAACTATATATCCACTGAACACAAAATAGGTGTAGGAAGTGAGGCTGAATAGAATAAATGTAGCATTTAGGTCAATCACCATCACAGCCATATAACAGAAATAAGTAAACACTTGGAGTCCAATAGAGTGGACATTCATTCCTTCCCTTCCAGTTTACCTGTTTGAAGGACAAGACCCTTAACCACCCCAACAGTTCATTTCCTTTTCTATAGAATTAAACATTTAAGATGGACTATTTCAGGGCATGGATCCTATGATCCAAAGGTCTGTTATGAAGGATTAGATTTTTTTTTCTACTTGATCCAGAAGACACAACTATAACCAAGTGGTAGAAGGTATAAAAATGCAAATTAAGGGTGGAAGCAAGAAAGAATATCAGAACAATTGAAGATATTTCCAAACCAAAACTTTGTGGTCTATCAATGGTTGATTTTCAAATCAATGCTGACTGATGACATATCACTTATTCTTTTGAGGGGGATATTGCTATCATATGAATAATATTAGAAATTCTCTGAAATCATTTTCAACTCTTGAGATTCTGACATTTCTGATTTCTTTCTTAACAAAAATATGAGTTAGATTTCTTTTCTGACCTAGTGTTTAGTTGCCCCTGGATACCAAGGTACAATGATAGTGAAGATGGAAAAGATCATGGGCAGGGAATGGATATGTTTTTGGCTCTTGCTATGTGTTAGGGACTATGCTAAACATTTTACAAATTTTTTTACAAATTTTTTTACGAATCTTATTTTTCAAATCTTTTACAAATCTCATTTGATATTCAGAAGAAATACAATTATTGTTTATATCTTATAGCTGAGAAAACTGGGGCAAAAGAGGTCAAGTAACTTGCCCATGGTCACACACCTTATAAGTATTTGAGGTCACATTTGAGATCATGTCTTCTTAACTCTAATCCCAGAGTCCTACCTTCTGAACCCCCTAACTTCTTCTCAGATACTCCTAGTTAGTAATGGAATGTGGAGATAGAAAAATAACAGAACATTGTACCTAGTAATAGCAATATGGTATGATGAAGGAAGAAAGGCAATGGGTCCAATCATTATAAGCTTCTGTTAGCTCAATACAGAGAGGTTAAAAAAAATTGGATTCACGACTCAGGACAGAATGCTATTGAACTTTCCTCTAAGTAGCATTCTCCTGCCACCCTGCCCCATGTAGATTGTATTGTGCAATTCATCAATTATATTTTAATGAATTAATTTAATTTAATTTAATTTTTTATTTGAATAACCACTTTCTACATAAGTTTTCAGAAGTTGTGTAATCCAAATTGTCTCCCTCCTGTCTTCCCTCACACCTCCCAGATCTGGCAAGAAATTCAATTTAGGTTATATATGCATTATCACACAAAACATATTTCAATATTATTCATTTTTATAAGTGAATAATCTTATAAAATCAAAACATATACCAAAACATATATCCAAATAAACAAGTGATAAATCAAATATTTTATGTTTATTTCTACTCCAACAGTTCTTTCTCTTGAGATCCAACCCATCAGTTATTAACGAAATAACAATTGAATTATTTCCATGTGACGACAACCAAGTAATCCCGTGAGATAAAAGATTTATTAGAATAATGATATTAGAGATGATTTAATATAGAGGTTCTTAAATTTAAATTTTATATGAATAGATTTCAAAGTTTTATTTTTTTTTGTTCATTCTCACATGTGAATAGTGAATGCAGATTCTGTGGGAAGGGAACTCTTCCCCCGCCCCATTATGCTGCTTTGTTGTGATGTAATCAATCAGAGACCTGGAGATCCTTTACCATTGAGATACACAAGGATAGACAGGCCCTCAGAGAAAGGAAGTTTAAACCAAGGAGAAGGGAAACTGATCCCACACCCACTGCCCCCTGGGTGGTACCAGGCAAAATTTTAAGGAACTATGATTGGTTCCTGAGATGTAACATGGGAGAGCTAGTGGGTGGAGAAAACTGCTTATAAGTTAAGATCCAACGATATCTCTCTCTCTCTCTCTCTCTCTCTCTCTCTCTCTCTCTCTCTCTCTCTCTCTCTGTCTCTGTCTCTCTGTCTCTCGATATAGGGGTAGTAAGCTAATCAACTCTACCTCTTTCCTACATTTCCCTCTTTTTACTATCACTGCTTTGATGTAATAAAGCTACTAAAGCTACTAGCAGCCTCATAATTTAATTTTAATTATTATAATTCATATCACCACATTTCATACAATTGGTTTCTTTTATAATTCTCTATATTTTAATTTAGATACCTAAAACCAATAGTCCGATAATGTATCCATAAACTTTAACAAACTGCCAACAAGATCCAGAAAATGTTAAGAACCCCTCATTTAATTCTACCTCCCTATTCCATAAGTGAGGAAAGGAGTCAATCAATAAATATTCATCTCGTACCTATTAAATGCCAGGAATGGCCCTAAGTAGTGTTAATACAAAGATGGCAAAAGACAGATTCTGATCTCTTATGTCCTCACAGCCTAATAGGGAAATAAGAAGAAGGTGAAGGAATAAATATTTATTAAATTACAATGTGTTAGATACTGAGCTAAGCCTATAGATAGATGATAGATAGATAGATAGATAGATAGATAGATAGATAGATAGATAGATAGATAGATAGATAGATAGATATAGATAAAGATATGGATATAATTTCACTTATCTTGACAACAATCCTATGATTACCACTTTACAGCTTAGGAAATCAGGGCAAATAGAGATTACGTGATTTCCCCATGATCACACAGCTAGTTTCTGAAGCTAGATTTGAATTTATATCTTCCTGAGTTTAGGCCCAAACTCTGTACACTGTACAGTGTACACTAGCTCCCTATATACAAACATTCATGTACAAAAAAGCTATATACAAGATAAATTGGACATAATCATCAGAGGAAGGGCATACAAATCAAGAGGAAAATAAAAGGCTTCCTATAGAAGTTGGGGATTTATCTGTCATGAAAGGAGCCCAGGATCATGGACAAATAAACCAAATGAAAAGCAAACAGAAGAATAAAAATATCAAATAAAAGATATCTGATGATCTTGGGAGATCAAAAGCAGGAGATATTCACATTGAATCAATATGGAAAGAAAGAATAGGCCAGATATTCTTCCTTTTCTTCCTTGTTAATGAATTACTGTAAATCATTGCTTTATATAATGACCAGTGTCATTCCCCACAATGTCTTGGGCCAGTCAGAACTTTTTTTTTTTTACCCTGCCTTTACCCCAAATTCTTCATGAATAATTCATCACTTCTATATCTTCTCAAGAAGTGTTAAATTGCCCTCTTGGCATCTCTGTGGTTTCCTAGGAAAGCATTCACACCTCATTATCGCTTTGTGTTGGACTCCTGAGATTTACTTAATTGCCTTCAAACTCAAGTCTTTGTCAATTACTATACTATGAATACTCTACTATGTATAGAAGCTGAAAAATATAAAGGAGATACACACTGAAAGTAAAGGAGAATGGAGGCAATTTCCCTTAACATATACTTTGGTTCTTGTCTTTCTTTTGTATCTATAATTAGGGGTCTCCTTCTTACCTTCAGAGGATTTTGAAAAGTAGTTCCAGATCATCAGCATAGGTCATTAGAACTCTAAGTTACACATAAGTATAGCTGCCAAATTTTTAATCTAAAATCAGGAAATAATTATCTGACAATGTATACTTTTTTATATATAGAAAAAGAAAACACATGAATAGACTTGCTTTTTCTGAAATAATGTGTACAGAAAAATCTCAGGAGTATGGTTCTTTGTGACGATGTAATAAGATCTTAAGGAAATGGAAATTTCTATGCTTCTTCCTCTGGTCCTGGCTACAAGAACACATAGGGATTGAACCACACAAATATTCAATCAACAGATTTGTCTCCTAAGTTAAAATATTATACAATTGGAATCAAGAAAGGATTTTTGATATCATATTTTCTAAGTTCCACATTTTACAGATGAGGTACAAAATTCCTAGTGAGAAGTGGGCCAAGGCCAAATAGATAATAAGTAGCAGTGACAGTATTTAAATCCATTTCTTTTGACCAAAAGTAAATTACCTTTTCCATATCCCATACTTCTTTTCAATGTTCAGTTGAAACAAAAGCCGGTCAACAATAAAAAAGTAAGAAGCTGTTCAATAGCAAAGTGGCATGAAATGTCTAGCCAACTGCTCTAGGGATCTAGGCTTTCTTTGTTATTCAATATTTTATCCATGATTCTAATGCAGTATGGCATACCCATCAAATTTACAATGTATACTCAAACATAAATAATTCTTTTGCTTATTTTGCAGCTCATTTACTGTATGAGGCAGAAAGAAATGCTCAACACAGGATCAACTAAGAGATAAATGATGATATCCATAGAATATCAGCTCAAAGTCATCAAGTTAGAAGAAACTTCAAAGTATGCCTGGCTAAAATTTCTTCCACCATATTTCTGACAAAGCTTTCATTCATATTTTTCTCAAAGAATGGGGATAATGGAAACCTACTAATTCCTGTGTTGGTCCATTTTACTTACAGATAGTTCTAATTATTAAGAATGGGTTTTCCCTATTTATTTTGTAATATTAGATCTAAATCTGTCAGTGTGAAAATTCCCCCCATTTCTTCTAGTTCTGCCTTTGGTATAAAATAAAACTCCTGTCTAAACTATTTTTACACAATGATCCTTTAAATACTAGGAGACAGTTATCATAAGCTTTGCTAAATCTCTGTGGTTAAATCAGCACTGTTTGTTTAATCTTCAAGTAGAACAGTCATTTCTGAACAAATTCAGGTTGATCAATGTTCTTTCTGAAATTCATTGCCCAAATCTGAAAACAATACTCCAACATTTCTGAATAGGGCATAGTATAGCAAACTATGAACGTATTCATTCTGGATACTGTCTTGTGCCCTTTTGTCTTCTTTTTTCTATATTATTTCTCTTGTTTATCTCATCAGTTCCCAGGTATGTGATTAACGGAGCAATGCATTCTGTACCTTTTTCCCTTCTAAGTGCCAGTCTTACGTTTCCACTTTCAACTTGGACAACCCAAATTGGATGTCCTATTTAGAATTCAACATTAGTGTATTAAAAATAGAACTCAGTATCTTTTTCATTCATTTTATGAACTTCCTTATTAATATCTAGTTGCCACCAATCTAATCACCCAGATTCCAAATTTTAGAATTATCTTCAATTCCTCATTCTGTCTCAACACAAAAGTTAATTCATTGCCCCACATATTTTTTATTGCACCAACATGCATTGCTTTTTTGGCACTAATTTCATTTTGCCCTAATTAGCTAATGTAATCTTTTCCATGTTAATCTGTATGTATCATATTGAACATTTCTCATTTCATAATAATATTCAGTTATGCACCTCAAATTATTTAGCCATTTCCATAATCAGCATCTACTTCCCTACTCCTAACTTCTTTACTTTCACAAAGGTGCTATTAAACATATTTTTGTGTGCATGTAATCTTTCTTTTTGTCAATGATATCCTTGGATTATTTGATTAGAAATGGACTCTCTGAGTCAAAATGTTTGCACATTTTTATCACAGTTTTGCATAATTTCAAATTACTTTTCAAGATGGGTGTACAAATTTAACATTCCACCAACAATGCATTACTGTATCTGTCCCATTATTTCAATACCGACATGTAAAAAATAGAACTCTTTATCTTTATTTCTGAACTCCCTCATTTTATGAATTTTCTTTTTTATATCATGTGCCACTAGCTTTCTAGTCAACCAGGCTCAAAACTTCAGTAGCTAAATGCAACTATTTAAAATCTTTCTCACCACAAAATACATAATTCATTGTCAAATTTTTAGTTTCTACTGCTACAACACCCCTCACATTCTTCTCCTTCTCACTACTCACACAATATCATTTCTCACTTATTTCAATGTCCTTAATAAATAAAATTTTATCGATATCACTTGTTGTTTTATTCACCAAATTTCCCCCTTATTTCCCCTTTCCCCTCATAGAAAACCATCCTATTTAACTAAGAAATCTTTTAAATCAAAAATAGAAAGAGAAAAAAAGCACAGCAGAAAAGATAAATGCTCTGAAAATATACTTAATTTTCCATATCTGTGGACCACACCTACCCCTACAAGTGAATAATATTTATTTCTATATATATTCATTGAGATTATTTTTTGCATCATAATGTTCCATACAGCTTCAGATGCTTTGTGGTTGGTTTTCTTTCTTTCACATTTCCATAGTCATTGTGTACCTGTCTTTTCCCATCCTCTCCAACATGTGATCTCCTCACTTGTCTACTTGCTTCAAGTCTCTTCCTACTCCATTCTATCCTTACATAGCTGCCATAATTGTTTACCTTTAGCACATCTCACTGAATCAGCCCTTAACTCAGTAACCTTTGATTAGATCTCTAATGCCTCTAGGTTATCATATTAATGCCTGTTTGGTTTATAAGGATATGCACAAGTGGTTCCTAACTAACTTTTCTAGCCACCTTATTCTTTATTTCTTTTTTTCCCCACAGGATATGATAAGATAAACTAACTTTATTACTATTTCTCAAACAGGGGACTCTATCTTTCATCTCCACACCATTGCAGTGGGTAGCTAATTCTGTAATACATTTTATTCCCATTTACAATTTATAGTATGATTAGTTCCCTTTAATCCTTAACTCAAGTATCACCTCCATGAAGTGTTATTAATTAATCCAATTATTAGTACCCTTGATCTTTAATCTTTTTATTGGCAATTGTGTTTTTTAAATCCCCAAGTTTGCCCCTGTCTTAGGAACTTGCCTTAGGGGAAGTGCCAGACTGACTTTATCTCCAAACTGAGCAAAAGACCTTAAAGTACTTAATGATCCTAGTTTATATAAGATTAATATGGAATCAGGTCTTAAAAGTTTCTCCCTGGTAGTCCAGCACCAAAAAAAAATTTTTTTGGTATCCAATATAAAGAATCAGCCCCTTCCTGTTGATCAAGCCCTGAGCTCCTCATTTCCTTCTGTTAATTATAACTAATCAATTTTACTTCCCTTTCTTTGTTCCCCAAAAAGGGCTATAAGACCCCCAAGTTCTGTCACTCTTTGGAGAATCATCTATGGTGGTATATTCTCCCAGAGACACCATTCCCAGAGACTCAGAGTTTTGACCCTATGTGGTGTTTAGTGTTTGACTCTGTGTGGTGGCCAAATATTAAGGACTTGCCTCTTATCGTGATTAAAGATTTGGTTTTTTGACCATTTTAGTGGTTCTGTGTTTTTCCAAATTGACAGTATATATAGTTATATATTTTGTATATACATATATAGGCTCCTCCCTTTTTACTTCAAACTAATACCCAACTCCTGATATCATTGGTGGACTATTTATAGAGAGGAAAACTTTCTAAATTTCCTCATAGAGATCCAGAGATACCCTTGAAGATTTGGAGTTCCCATGCAAATTTAATTATGTCCCCTATGAAGATTCCAAGAAGTAAATCTCTTTGGCCACACAGGATTAGATTTTCTGTAGTGTAGTTTCCTTATGGTAATGATCACAGAAGATGGGAGTTCTACATGTAAGGTAGAGAAAATTATCTTGACATTCATAGTCTCTTTTTTCCTTTCTGAGTCCTCACAAAGTTCCCTCTATGTGTACCTTATTTCTGGTATCTGAAGGTCAGTGCCCTTATGTAGTCCTGAAGATACCTTTCGTTATTTTCTAATTTGTTCTCAGTGATGAAAATGCTCATTTCAAAAACTGCTGGTCTAGTGTCAGGACTTCAGATATTAGTGAGAATTCTAAGTCCTCTGACCTTTGAAGTTTGCAGACCATCATAACTTCAATAGAGAAAAGCAGAGAAAATGATTAAAATACCCTCCTACCTTTTACCAACCCCCAGGTTTTTTCCTAGATCAAATTAAGACAGACTTATTATTGGAATGTTCCAATTGGAATGCTCTAATCCAAACTGACTTGAAGTGGTATAGATAATCTCATTTGTATTTCTGATTATTTGAACAAATCCGAGCACATTTCCTATATTCAATATGATTGCATTCAACATCAAACTACTTCATTCCTTCCAAATTTATTAAGGTCATGTAACCATCTAGTGTGTATTCTTGATTGCATAAAGAATTCCATGTGGCCTTTGTCATTAAAATAGGAGGGTAAAAATGTGGAATACTATCCTTACACTTAAGTACACCTAAGCAAATGTTATCTCCCACAATGGAATGTAATCTTCTACAAAGCAGATTTTTTTTCACTTTTTATTTATATTACTAGTGCTAAGCACTTAATAAAGTTAGTCTATTGATGGATGGATGGATTGACACTATGATTACCTTAATGTCAGTTTTAGATGGCATAAAGTTTTTAACTGCCAAAGCACATTTTACTTAAATTGAACTTGCAGCTCATTAAAAACCATCAGATCATTTTCATATGAACTGTTCCTTTGCTATAAATCATCTATCATATACTAATGAAATTGATTTTTAATCTAAGTATAGATCTTTATAGTGATCCCTATTAAAGTGCATCATATTAGGTTCAGTTTGTCATTCTTATCTGTTGAAATATTTTTTTAATCCTTATTATGTTATGCAATCTCTTAGGTATCCTTCCAAGCTTTACATCATATCATGGTGATATAATCAATGAAGACAAAGAGTATTTTAAAAGTAAAGAGGAGAATGCTGAAAGAAGTAAATAAGAATGGTGTATTTCATAAACACCTGGCCATTTCCACTGGACAGAAATGTAAATGGACTAATTTTTTAAAAATATGGGGCAGATATAATTTAAGAAAAATTAAGGAAACCACTTCAATATCATCATTTTCTCTAAAATCAATAGTCAACAAATGTGCAGAGCATTGGAATGTGTAAATAATCTTGCCATTTTGAGCAGAAAAACTTTTGTCTCCTTATATTAGTGATTCCCAAAGTGGGCATCACCACCTTTTGGTGGGTGCTTCAGCGATCCAGGGAGGTGGTGATGGCCACAGGTGCATTTATCTTTCCTATTAATTGCTATTAAAATTAAAAAAAATAATTTCCAGGGAGCTAAGTAATATTTTTTTCTGGAAAGGGGGTGATAGGCCAAAAAAGTTTGAGAACCTATGTTGCCTCATAACATACATTATGTTACAGTTTCAAAATCCCCTTAGAAATCTTAAGCCATGATTCTTCCTCTTGGGCTGTGTAAGGGAGACTTCACTAATCCTTCTTTTAAAGGGGAAGAAACAGACACTTTGAAAAGTGCCCTGCCTAAGGGGAAGTAGAAAGTTAATGAAAGCGTTTTTAAAACAGTGCTCTTCCTGGTTCCCAATCTTGTGCTAGGGCACTAAGAAGGTGTTTACCTACATAGCACATATATTTGTGTCTTGGAAGGTGAAAAGGAAGGGGTAAAATTGAGGTAAAATGATAGCCTAAAGAAATAATAAGAAACAGAGGGAAAAGGACAAATGATCATTTAGTTGCTTTGTCAGATAAGCAACATGACAAATTCATCTACCAAGCTCTCTTTTGTAGTCTAAAGTGTGCCGAGCTTGGGCATCAGGAGACTTAGCTTCATTTCTGCCTCAAATACTTGCTCAAAATGTGACCGTTGGCAAGTAAGTCAGTTAAGAATTCTAAGTCTCAGTTTCCCTCATTTTCCCATTGTTCAATTGGATTTTTAAGACTTGATTTGTGTGTGTGTGTATGCATATATACTACTACCACTTACTACATACTACTTCTAAATTTTATTATTTTTATTATTACAATTATTATTCTGCTACAACTAGTACCTCATCATATATAAAAAATACTGGTAAGCTTCCTGAATTTAGCTAGGGTGGTCTACAAGTAGGAAAGCATAGCTCTTAACTGGCCATGTTCTTCAAAGCAAAAAAAATATCAAAATTATGGCTCCACTGGCTGAGGCTTTAAGCCATCATGATGCACTCATGAAGTACTTTAAAGAGTTTCTGATGACTACAGGAGGAAAAAAATCACTGTATAACACTTTGGAAAGGTAAATAGCAGATGTGAAGCATTGGAAAAACAAAGCTGTTAAGGGGAAAATATGGAGAATGACAAGTAAAAGCAGAGTATTTTCCCCTAAAACAATGTTTTATCCCTTTAGGAAGTCCAATTCAATCTGAAAAACATGTTAGTGTTGTTTCTGCAGAATATTATTTCTATACATAAGAATAGGGAAATGAAAGAGCAAAATGTCATCATATAGAATATTCCATGAATTTCCTCATTTTCTGATCCCTTACTAAACAATTTAGCATTTAATTGTATGCCGTCTTTTATTGTTGTCTAATTGTTTTATATGTATTGAGTTTTATTTCCCCTGCTGAACCTGAGGAGAGAGATTCTATGCTTTCCACTATTTGTATGGTCCACCAGTGAAGGACTGATAGGAGGAATTCAACCAAGGATTGATTTACTAATTGAATAATTGGGAAGAGGACAATGAGAGAGTCAGAGTTTAATTTGTTCTCTTGAAAAATATATATTCAAACTCCAAAAGATTTATACATATTTCAAGGGTGTTTTTAATATCTATTTTGTAGCAAACTTTAATCAATGTTTAACAAATAGTTCCCAGCTTTAATTAATCACAAGGCCATGAATTTAGAGCTTAAATGAATCTTAACGGTTATAAAATCCAACCCTCTCTCTTTTTTCTTTAAATAAATGAGAACACTAAAGGTTAGAGAGGTTAAGTGGCTTGCCTAAAGTACAGACAAAATCATTGGAAAGTTGTCCTATTCTGGAAGGCTGGTGGAGTGTAAGAGAAAAAGAAAGAATCCAGAAAGAGTAAGGAAATAGCAATTCATTACTTTAAAGGTATGATAATATTTAGTTTAACGCAATGTATTAAAAATCATTAGAACAAACCTTGAATAATTCCCAAGTTTCCCACTAACAGCATATACACAATGGAGATAATGGTAGAGATATCATCATCTTCCAGGAGTTTAATATCTATGCATATAGGTCCTATCCTAGTTTCTCCTTTAAAATTGTCTTACATCACTAATTTATATTTATAAACATCTCACCCTGCATAATCTAAGTATCTTAAAAACAGGAATTAAGTAACTTTTTCTTTGTTTTCTTTTTCTCTTTTTTCCTTGTATACCCATCAATATGATATTTAATAAGTGCTAAGTAAAGTATTGTTGATTAATAGTACAATAGACTATCTTTACTCTTGCATGTGACATTTTAGTAGCCCCTACTTTCCAGTATTTAGATACAAAATAATGCATAATATACAGATTGCTTTAATTGGAAGAGTATTCTGGAGCATTATGTTGTTATAATAAAAAATGCAAAACATGTTCTGTAGTCTCTCTAAAAACCACAATCAAGACATATGTGTTTGTTACTTTAAAAAATAAAGATCATCCTAAGTAACCATTATGATGTCTGTATTTGTATTGAGTTGAATAGAGTTGATTATAGGAATGTATTGAGATATTTTTCATCATTCATCATAATTTTAAGGATATTCTGATTTCATTGACTTCTCACCAATGTTTTTTTTTCCTTCTTTCAATGTAAATGCTTTGTGTAAAGCAATTCTACATATGTCTTCCATCATCTTTTTCCCCCCATGCAACTTTACAATGCTTGTATATTTTAAATCAGCAATTTTCTTTGTGGTAAATGAACAAACTATATCATAAAAAATTTGGTTTCTAGCTTCTTTGGGTGACTAATTGATATCAGTTAATCTAATTAATCAATAATAGTCTGTGTGGATGTCCAAACTGATGTTCATTTCCTATTTTTGACATTAACAGCTCCTTTAAATAACTCACATTGGCATTACCTCATTTGGGAAACATAACTTTTAACTTTTAGCCTTTCTTTTTATCTAGTATAGATTTAAATATTTTCTCCAACTCAAAGTTGCTCAGATTATGAAAAGACAGCTAATTTAAAATGATTACCATATCAGTAAGCAGTCATTTCCTCTTTGTTCTCCATTCTGTCATCCATATGGCTTCCAAAGTGTTTCATTTATATATAATATAGTGTTTTATTTTGGGAGGGGATTTTTTTTAGTTTTTTCTGTTACTAGCACCTCTCTAATCTCTTCTTGATGAAAGTACTCATAATATATAAACATAAGTATATTCTGACCACAAGCCCATGACCTTATTAAGAATTTAGACCTGAACAAAGTATTTCCAATGGATCATTTACCATTCATCTTCATGCATAATTTTGCATTTTTATGACCACAGTTGATTCAATGTTAATGTAAATGTCTGAATCATCTTGAGTTGTTTGTAAAATTTTTCTCCCTCTTCATCCCATGAAGCAAATGTTAATGAATAGTGAATAAACTGAAATTAACTTCAGGTTTTTCTTATGTTTCTTTCTTTTTGTTTTGACTACATGGGCAAAAAGAAGAAACTCCTTTATATCATTTATTTGACACCCACAAGGAAAAACAGGAAAATCCATAGTTTGTTTATTTATTTGGGGGAGGTTATTTTGTTTTGTTTTTACTAAATGAAGTTAAATTCTTTGAAGTGACATTTTATTTTCCCCTTGATGATTTTTAACTCATAAACAATTAAGTGCGATATAGCTGAAAGAGTAATGCATTGAGACTTAGAAGAATTGGGTTCAAAAGTCTAGTTTTGGTACCTAATTTCTGTATGATACTGAGAAGTTTGAAACTCCTATGGACTATAATTGATTTCTTTCTAAAATAAAGAAATTGGATTAGATAATCTTTAAGATCTGTAACCCTTTTGCATTGACAAAATTTAAATTTTTAATATCATAAAAGCAACTATTAAAATAACAACACATTCACAATATAGTATTCCTTATAATTTAAATTTTAAATAATTTTAATTCAGAAGCATCTTATACATTATTAGTGTGAAAAATTCTGTTTCAAGTGTATAAATTAAAAGTATCAGAATATCACTGATTACATCTTTCTTATAAAATATGTAGTGTTTTCTATTACTATATAGCATTAAATGTAGATAGATGATGTAAATAAACATTTTGACACAATTATACTTTTGGGAACTATAACTTTGAATGTTTTAATTTATGTAAAAATAAAAATCAGAGCCTAGAATAATAACTTTTGAAAATTAAACAAAATATAACAAAAAATCTCATGTTAAAGGACTGAAGACTTTGAGTATTCATTATTTTACATAGAAAAAATTTCAATTTCTTATAACTTCATACAATGTCTTTTGTTTAGCAAATTCCATTAACTCATATAAATGATTCTAACCCATCTCAATCCCTCACTATATAGTCATCCCTAATCATTTTAGCTCTTGGCTATTCAGGAATGGAAATGAGACTAAATAAAGAAATATATAAAAAGGTATTTGGTGCTGGTGAAGGCATAGAGCAGTGTTTGGCTACACAATTTACTATACGAGAAAATTTCTTCTATATGTTACGGAATTGCCTAAACTCCTAAATAGGGGAAGATTAGAGTGCAATAACAATAACATTGCGGGGAGACAATCCAGTGGATAGAGTGTCAAACATGCAATCAGGAATGACTGGTCTTTTTGATTTCAAGTCTCACCTCAGTCACTTAATAACTGTATGACCCAGGCCAAGTAACTTAATTCTGTTTGGTTCAATTTCCTAATCAGTAAAATGACCTGGAGAACAAAATGGCAAAAAATCCAGTATCTTTGTCAAAACAACGCACAAACAGGGTCACAAAGAGTTAGCCATGACTGAAAGACTGAACAACAAACTTGATACCTAAAACAGAAAACAAAAACTATAGATCTAGTTCCCTAGTGAATATCGATGCAAAAATTAATAAAACATTAGGAAGGAGATTATCACAATCGATAACAAAAGATCCTGCACTTTGACCAGGATGCACTTATACCAGAAATACATAACTGACCATGTTGGAGTCTGAATATAGTAACTTTTCTTTTCCAAACCCTGATATTTTAATCCCCCTTATTCCAGTCTGCTACCCTCCCCCTAGTAAAGAGCCTCATGTAAACCTTAAAAGTGGGGACAGGACTTAATGATTATTCAACACTGGGACTTCCCAATCTGTGTTAGTGAACAAACCTGATTCTGAATGTACCTCCATTGGGTCTTTAAGTGGGGTCAGGGTGTCAAGGAAGACTCAAAATGTTTGTAAGCATTCTCCTCATCTTGATTCAATGGTGGCTTTGGCAGCAGAACACTCATTCTTCTTAATGCCTGAATCTCCTATAAATCTCTTAGGGAGAGAATGCTGATGTAAATCCAAGGTCATTTATCCTTGTCTTTTTCCCCAGTTCTTCTTCTTGACAATCAGGAGATAGCCTATCTCTTTGAAATTTCAGAAGATATCTCTAAATCCCTCTGGCCTTCTCTTATGATATAGACCTGCTTAAGTCATTTGGTACTGTTACTAATAATTGAGTCCTTAGAAAGACCTGAGTTAATTTTGATTCTGATATATAATGATGAATCAGATCTTTCTCTCACCTATAATGAGCAGAGAAATAGAGTAGACATTTAAAGCAAAAGAGAATAATGGGGTCGGGGTGTCTTCAGAAGGAAACTATTTCCAAGAAACTTCTACCATCAGATATTCAATGAAGTGACTACTTTGATACTCAGGGCATCACAGATTCCATTGAAAGAGTTTGGATGACCCCAGGTATTACTACTATAACTACTATCCCTCTTGTCTTAAACATATTATCAGCATGCTTTCCATGCCAAGGTTTTTGGTGGCTGACCCCTGGCTTACACACTTTTTTAACATTTGTAAATTGACTTTATCAGTATGCCTAAACTTAGACATAAAATTTGTCTTGGTATAGTGGACCAACTCTCTTAAAGGATAGAAGCCTTTCCTAGTATAGCTGCAGCAGCTTTTGCTACTTAAATGCTACTGAGGAATAATTATTCTTCAGTTTGGCCTACCTGCACACATTGATTCAGATAAGGGCACTTATTTTATTGAATCTGTTTTTATCCACAAATTCCATACCCCCTACCACCCTTAGAGCTCAGGAAAAAATGAATAGAAAACTTAAAACCACAACTGACAAGCTATACACTGAGAATCATTTAAAGTGCCCCAAGATTCTCCTCTTAATCCTATTCTATCTGTGCAGCAGACCTAGGAAAGATCTATGTGTCTTATCATTTGAAATGTTTTTTTGGATATCCCCTGTAAGAAGGAAAATTTACTTATTTATAGATATATATTTAAAGTGTGGCCGCCAGGAAGCAACAATTCAGGTTGATTCCGTAATTAAATCAGACCCAAATCAGCAATGGGTTGAGGAAAGTTTATTTACAATCTGGAAGGTAAAGAGTAGGAATAAAGAGAAAGGGAGAGGCTCGTCCAGGCCTTTGGCCTGGACGGAGAGAGAAAGTTAAAAGGCTAAATAAATGAAGCTGTAAGCCACAAGGCCCAACAGCCAGATAGACAGAGTTTGGAAGAGGCCCAGCTAGGCCAAGGAAGTCAGCCTAACTTACCCACATGACAATACAGAGTGTAAGCTGTCTGTGGTCTCAGGAGATGCTTCTGCACTGAGTTTGAGATGGCAACTGCCTCAACAGGAAGTAACTCACATACTTAAAGAGATAGTGTCTTTAGTCACTTCCTGTGGTCCACCTCTAATTCAAATGGACAAATGGCAGTCTCTACATTGATTTGGACTGCCCAAAGGGCAGTCCCTTGTTCTTGATTTGTTACTTATTGTCACGTGTGGGTAACTGGTCTCCCCTCCCCACTAAGGAGGGTGAGGGTGACATCATTTCTATGCCTAGGTTTAAGTACGAGTCTAACTATGAATGGGCTGGAACTAATTCCATTTACACACCTCCTAGTCAGGACAAACTTTTTCCTCCTGTGTGTACATTATTACTAGGAGGAACATCTCCGTTGCTTTCTATATACAGGAATTACAGATCAAATGATATTCATTTCATAATTCTGGTGCAACAGAATAGGCAGGACCATTGAACTTCTTACTCCATGACCTATACTTAGGAGACAAGGCATATATAAAGAACTTTCAGTTAATTAGTGGAACTCATCCTGCATGAAAAGGTCCCTCCCAAGTGTTGCTCACTACTTTGACTGCCATCAAAATTTCAGAAAATTATTCTTGAGTTCATTGCACTCATGTAAAACTGGTACCATCTACTGACACTCAGGAACCTTATTCTATAGCTTTCATTGTATATTGTTGCTTTTTGTTTTGTTTTGTTTTTTGCTTTTATTTTTATTCTTATCTTTTTGTGATTAGGAATTTATAAGTAGTTTAATTTCATTTATTCTATTTCAAAAGCTACCTTCATTTGGTGTTACTTGTTTTCAACATTATTCCATATTGTATTTTAATTATTTGCAGGGGGAAAATTTGAGTATATGCATACCGAGGATCTTGGTCATGTTAGGGATCTGGTTGACTCAACCTTTGTGTAATCAATCTTTTATTTTTAAATACATATGTTTAATTGTTCAATTGAGTTTGGGAAATGATTTTCTCTTTAGATTTTTTTCTTTTGTTTTGTTTAGTTTTAAAAACCATTTTGGTTTGAGTTTATGGAATTATACCTGATATTTGGTATTTAAGGGTCAGTGTGCAATGTCTAACCAGCCTGATAACCTGCATATCTTAAAATTTAGCCTGTTGAAACACACCCTTTGTGCTAAAATCCTATGAGAATGTATCTGATGTTGTTTTAATCTGATTCCAGATATACTAACAAGAGAGTACTAATAAGTGACTAATCAGGAATGTCAACAACCCCTGAGGGGGTGACATATGTCAGTGACAAAGTGGGGACAGCTATCTCAGGGAAGGGTAAGGAGAGTATTTGTTTGGCAAAGACTGAGGTTGGGCTTTCTTTCATTTATTTATTTGTTTGTTTGTTTACCCCTGGTAGGCTCTCTCTTCTTGTGGAAAATATTCTTATTCTAGTTCTGACTCCAGCATGCTACCTCTATGACTTTTGTACAAAATGGACATCAAATTGGGAATCACATTCCCATACATCATACTTCTCTCCCTCTTTCTTTGTTATTGCAACTTTCTTTGGTCATATTACATGATGCGTATTTGCAATGTAGTTTCATCTAACATACATATTTGCAAGATATAAGCTATCTCCACAAAAAGGTGGATGATTATTATAAACTTGGCATTATATATCTGTATATGTGTGTGTGTGTGTACACATATATATATATATATATAAAACATTTCGAGGAAAAATGATTTATATTTTATTTTGATAACTTATTTACTGCATTCTTAAATATTTGACCTAGTTATAAATACATTAGATATGAAGTCTATTGTTAATGTAAAAGAATATACACTATTTGGGAATATTCTTCTCTATTACCATTGTTACAAATGTGCTTATATATAGGATTACATTCTTGGCAGTATCTGTCCTGAGAGGGGAATGTGAACCTATTCTAAAAGTTCATAGATTCTTTGTATTAAGATTTTTAAAGCAATTTTAGGGGAAAATGTTGCCAGTGACTTGGATCAGGAAAGGAGAAAATGGTGTAAAAACTGTTAAGATTCCAGAGAACCTAAAAAAAAATTGCAGCAATAAACGATGAGCCCAGAAATCACATGCCATGCCATGAAATTCTGTGTTTTTTTATTTAACAAACTGAACTGTGAGGTTTGAGTCATCCATCCTCTTGGATCTTCCCTATGCTTCCTAATGATTCTTTATCAATACATCTTTCAATCATTTTTTATGTTTTACGAAACATAAAAATACAGTGGGAACCTCCATGAAATGTATGATACTTTTGAGCCCTTAGGCATCCTGGTATAACAATTCTAATACAGAGGGAAGTGGGACTGGGGTATTTGGAGGGAGGGGAAAGTGAGGGAGGGTGATAAAAAAGCCAAACACTGGTAAGAAGGAACAGAGTAAAAGGAAAAAGATCAAGTTTCAAAGGGGAAAATAAGATGGAGTGCAATACAGTTAGTAATCATAACTGTGAATATGAATGAGATGAACTCACCCATAAAATGGAAGCAGATAGCAAAATGGATTAAAAACCAGAATTCTACTCTAAATGGTTTACTAGAAACACATTTGGGACAAAGGTGACACACAGGGAGTAGATGTAAAAAACTGTAACAGAATTTATTATGCATCATCTAAAGTAAAAAAAAAAATCAAGAGTAGCAATTATGATTTGAGGCAAAGCTAAAGCAAAAATAGATATGATTAAAATACATAAGGAAGTAAACTAAATCTTGCAAAAAGTACTATAAACAATGAAGTAATACCAATATTAAACATATATGCACCAAATGGTAAAGCATCCAGATTTTTAAAGGAGGAGCTAAAGGAGATTCAGGAGGAAATAGATAGTAAAACTATACTAGTGGGGTCTTAACCTTCCCGTATTAGATCTATATAAAATGAACCAAAATATAAAAAGAAAGAAGTAATGGAAGTAAATGAAATTTTAGAAAAATATCTGGAGAAAATTGAATAGGGATGAAAAGGAATATACCTTCTTTTCATCAGCAACTGGTACATATAAAAAAATTGACCATGTACTAGGGCATAAAAACATTGAAAACAAATGAAGAAAAGCAGAAATAATACAAAAGTTTTAGATATAATGTGATAAGGCTATTATTAGGAGCTGTTTTGCCCAATAATGTGAAAACAAATATGACAATTTAGGTGAAATGGATGAATACTTACAAAAGTATTAATTGCCTAGATTAACAAAGGAGAAATAGAATACTTAAATAGTCCCATTTCAAAAAAAGAAATTGAACAAGCCATAAATAAACTCCCCAGAAAAAAATCCTCAGGGTCAGATGGATTCACAAATGAATTCTATAAAACATTTAAACAACAACTAATCCCAATACTATACAAATTATTTGACAAAATAAACATAGAAGGAATCTTAACCAAATTATTTTTATCATATAAATATGGTACTGATACATAAGCCAGACAGATGAAAAACAGAAAAAAAAACTACAAACCAAACTCCTTAATGAACATAGATGCAAAAATCTTAAATAAAATAACATACTAGCAAAGAGACTATAGGAAGTTATCACAAGGATTATTGACTGTGACCAGATGGGATTTATTCCAGGAATACAAGGCTGGTTTAATATTCAGTAAAACCATCATCATTAGGGAAACCATTGTGATAATTGACCATATCAATAATCAAACTAACAGAAATCACATATTTACCTCTATAGATGCAGAAAAAAAGTCTTTGACAAAATTTAACATCCATTCTTATTGAAAACACAAGAAAGTATAGTAATGAAAGGGCCTTTCCTTAAAATAATAAGTAATACTTATTTAAAACTATTAGCAAATGGGGCAGCTGGGTGGCTCAGTGGATTGAGAGTCAGGCTCAGGGACAGGAGGTCATGGTTTCAAATCTGGTCTTAGACACTTCCTAGCTCTGTGACCCTGGGCAAGTCACTTAATCCCCATTGCGTAGCTCTTACCACTTTTCTGCCTTGGAACCAATACCCAGTACTAAAATGGAAGGTAAGGGTTTAAAAAAAATCAGCAACTATCATCTTCAATGGGGATAAATTAGAAACCTTCCCAGTAAGATCAGGAGAGAAGCAAGGATGCCCATTATTACCACTATTATTTCATATTGTACTAGAAATGCTAGCTATCGTGATTAGAGAAGAAAAATAAATTAAAGGAATTAAAGTAGGCAATGAGGAAACTAAACTCATTTTTTGCAGATGATATGATGTTATAACTAGAGAATCCTAAAAAATCAACTAAAAAGTCAGTGTAAATAATCAATAACTTTAAAAAAGTTGCAGGATACAAAATAAAAGAACATAAGTCATCAGCATTTCCATATATTTCCAATAAAACAGCAGCAACAGTTAGAAAAAGAAACCCCACTTAAAATCACTCTGGACAATATAAAATATTTAGGAATCAATCTGCCCAGACAAACACAGAAATTATATGAACACAATTACAAAACACTTTCCACACAAATGAAACTAGATCTAAACAACTGGAAGAAAATTAATTGCTCATGGATTGGATCAGCTAATATAATAAAAAGGACAACCCTACCTAAATTAGTTATTCAGTGTCCTCTATATCAAACTACTGACAACTATTTTAGAGAATTAGAAAACATAATAACAAGATTCATCTGGAAAATCAAAAGATCAAGAATATCAAGACAACTAATAAAAAAAGGAAAAAAGCAAAGAAGGGTGACCTAGCAGAACCAGTGTGAGCACTGTATTATAAAGCAGTGATCATAAAAACAATCTGGTACTGGCTAAGAGATAGAAGGGTAGATCAATGGAATAGACTAGGAATAAATAACCTCAGCTATCTTGTGTTTGATAGACCTGTTAAGAGAGGTGTTTATTTTTTTTATTAATTTCTCCTTTTTCTATATAAAAGGAAAAGGAACAATAAGATTTTGAAGTAAGAGATCCCCTGCTGTGCAGTTTGGCAGTTAGAGACCCCCTGCTATGTTGCTTGGCAGTTGGTCTGGGTCCCCTGGAGAGAGGAGTGTGTTTGGTTTGCTCTCTCTGGGACTGTGAGGAGACTGAGAAATGGACTTAAGGCCTAAACAGCCTAATATTGATTATCGATTCACTTGGGTAGATAAGGTACATAGATAGTGTCTATATTATTAGATAGTGAGAATAGGAGAGTAGATGAGAGCTTTGGCCTAGCAAAAGATACTGCCCTCTGAGGCAGATAGAGTTAGGGTTTTTTTAGAAGAATTTAGTTAGGATTGGGATCTGGGATATAGTTACAAGCTACTGTAAGATTCCTAGTTCCTATCCATATTTCCTAATAATAAACTAAGTGTTTTGAATTCAATAAACTGCACACTGGCTTTTGATCAAACTCCTGTCCCAAAAATTTAGCCCTTCACAAACCCAAAGATCCCAGCTTTGGAGATAAGGACCTACTTTTTGACAAAAACTGCTGAGAAAATTGGAAATGGTATGGCAAAAATTAGGTTTAGCTCAACATCTCATATCCTATACCAAGATAAGTTCAAAATGGGCATATGATTAAAACATAAAGAGTGATATTTTAAGTAAATTCAGGTAAACATGGAATAATATACCTGTTAGATCTATGGGGAAGGAAAGAATTTATGACCAGGCAAGAAATAGAGAACATTGCAAGATGTAAAATTAATAATTTTTATTTTATTAAATGAAATAGTTTTTATACACGCAACCAATGCAACCAAAATTAGAAGTGAAGCAACAAACCAGGGGGAAAATTTTATAACAATATTCTTTGACAAAGGTCCAATTTCTCAAAATGTACAAAGAACTAAGAGAAATTTATAAGAAATCAAATCATTTCCCAGTTGATAAATTGTTAAGGGATATTAATAGGCAGTTTTCAGATGACTAAATCAAAACTATGATCATATACAAATGTTCTAAATTTCACATGTGATTGACTTTGCTTCTAAAAGAAATGCAATGATGCAGGGCAACACTGAGGGACTTATGAGAAAGAATGCTATCCTCATCTGGAGAAAGAACTTCAGGAATAGAAATCCAGAAGAAAACTAATGATTTATCACTTGTTTATATGGGTATTTGACTTGACATTTTCATTTTAAATGATTACTCTATTACGAAAATTAATAATATGTAACTAGGATTTGAGGGATTATATATATAACAGTGAAATTACTTATCAACTCTGGTGGGGGGAAGAAGAAGGTAGGGAGACAAAAAATTTTTAAATAAAAAAATTAATAAAAATAATATCTTTGTGCCCTTCAAAATCCTCGTAAGGCAATCTTGGAATATATAGATATTGTATATGGTTCACTGAGGAGACTAATCTGTCTCCCAACAAATCAGAAGGGGAATGTGAAAAGTTAAAATTAATCTCTACTCCTTTTTGGACCAGCAAAACAACCTTTTGACTTTAAAGACAAAAAGGCTAAAGCTGTTATTCTTCCCCCTTGTTAAATCAGGATGGAGACAAGTTCCTTGTTCATCTATAAACAAGCCTTTTGGATGGTGAAGTAATTAAATGAGGTAGGAAAATGCATACATGCTGTGTAGCCATTCTAAATGTTGTGCGATGACGCTTGGAGTACAGAAAATCCTCCTCTTATCCAGCTTTAGGTTTAGGAAATCAAAGAGGTTTGGGAAAGGGACATCACAAAGAGAATAAATTAGTGAAGGAGAGAAGAAATCACTCTCTTTTCTTGGAATTGTGCACCAAGTAGGTATGCAATCTGACTTAGAGTTGGCATAGCTAACTTAGGGAAAAGGTGGCTAAGAAAGTAACCGACCACAAATGCCTGGTGCTTTTTCTTTTTCTGATCCACTTTTTTTATTGTTTAATAAATAATTATAAATTAAGATAATTATTTGCTAAACACTTATAACAACTTAAATGAAAAACAAATAACAACGATGTATAATTGTATTAACTAAAACTGGATTCCACCATAGAGAAGGAAATTGCACCTTTCTTCTTTTCCTTACAGAGAAAGATATTCATGATGACAGAAAAATACTTCCGTTTTTCAGACTGGTTAATGTGTTACTAATTTTTGATGATTTATTGAAATATCTTTTTATGATTTATTATATGAAATACTTTGTTTTTTGCCATTGATCTTTTTTGCCAAATTCTTATCTTTTTCTATTTTATTCTTTATTCCCTCAGGGAATGAGTAAAATAAGAATATATTTGGAAATTTTTTGTTCATTCATCCTTAATTTTTTTTATAATCTTATAATCTTAGAATGCTGTGTATTGTTTCCAAAGCAGAAGACTGTCAAGGAGGGTTACCCAGCTAGGAAATGGCTGAGGTCATTATTTGAACTCAGGACTTCCTATCTCTAGATCTGGCTTTCAATCCACTGAACTACTTAGTTTTACCCCATATCCTTCATTTTTGAAGAGGATCAGTGACATCATGGCATGATGTTTTTGATGTGGGCTGAAGTGTCCTACAGACCCTACCAAGTACCTATAAAAAATCAGAACATAAAAACAATAACTAGTTGATAAGTATGGGGCTACCTTTCAGATAAGATGTATGAACTACTTAGATTTACAATTATTAGAAAACTCCTCACATCAAACTTTAGACATCATCTAGGTCCTTGGTTGGAGTCTGTGGACAGCAGGTACAGGTGATTCAGTTTTCCAGTCCCACAGGACTAGGTTCAAACAATGTTCAATTTCCACATTCATTACCTTCCTTTGAGTCTGAACAGAAAAGAGCAAAACTTGACAGAAAGTTGCCACAGGGCATCTAACATACCATCAACAAATCAATCAATCAAATAATTAATTGTATTAATAAATTAGATTATTAATTATTATTATTTATTTTTATTAATTAATTTGCATTGAGGTTTACTCCCTATCATGGGCAAGCAAAGAAGATTATAGATAAAGTGACATCAGTTCTTTGGAAAGACAAAGCAATTATTGCTCCAGCAAATGACCCTTTCTTTGTAACTAATCAAGATAAAAAGCATTCCTGAAAACTCCTTACCTCCTTACCTTATCTTACTTACTATACTAGCTGTTTGTCTAATTTTCTCATAATAAAGCTTGTTTCCTTGAAATGGAGTCAGTTTGAGTTGTTAATCAATTTCTTGGATGAGACCCCAATCGGTACCGCCCAAGTCATTTTGCTTTGCACATAAATTGGATTTTAGTGAGATGATTACATAAAATTTTCAGTCTCACCTTCTCTTCCAGAGTCATTAAAGTCTAGTGGCAAGACAAAAATCAGGACAACCAGCAATGGCCCAGGATGCAGTGGATAATCTTAGTGTAGAATATTTATTCTTAAGACTGTATTAATTTATATTAGGTTCTTGTAACAATGGATTTTTCTTTTCATTTTTTTAACCTTAACTTCTGTCTTAGAATTGATATTAATATCTGTTCTAATGCAGAAAAAACAATAAGGACTAGGCAATAGAGGATAAGTGACTTTCCCAGGATCAAACAGGAAGGGTCTAAGAGGAGATTTGAACCAAGGACCTTCCATCTGTAGATCTGGCTTGCTATCCACTGAGCCTCCTTTGCCCCTTTGATTTTTTTAGTCTTTTTAATTCCTTTGCCTGATCTATCTATCTATCTATCTATCTATCTATCTATACATATATATGTATATATCTATATCTATATCTATCTATATCTATATCTATATATATCTTTAGGAGTACACTTTATATCCCTTACCTCAAGACACTTTCTAAAACTGAGATAAATATGAGTGAGAATCTAAGATTCATTTTTTTACAGCAAATAAATACGATTCTAGTCAAGTATTTCCAGGGGTTGTTTTTGACTCTTTCATTGGGTTCAAGGAAGAAGTCACTCTTAACCAAGCATAACCTGATTTCTTTTTTTAGATATTGGAATTCTACAATCAGGCCTTTGATTTTCTGATTTTCATGAGAGGGATCAGGGAAGGATTGGAAAATAATGGCCCACCTCCTTCTTAGGTACGCACCAATTAAAGATGTATCATGGGAGTTGAATAATGAGCTTCCAAAATTGTAGTTAATAATAGGATACTGAATGAATTTTTGTTTGGTTACTGAAGGAAAACTTGGACTATTGATTTATTATTTCATGGCTATTCATTCAATTTGTTTTTTTGTAACTAGAACCTTATCTCTCAGAACTTTTATCTAACAGTGTCTTCCAAGTCTAACAAAGCTCTAATAGCTGCTTCACAATGTAAATTTACTTTAATTCCTTTCATGACCATTGGAAAAAATGGTTTTAATCTGCACATCTGTACAAAGGAAATCTTTACATTCTTAGAACAGGCCTATTGGTTACCCCTTGACCTGGTTTAGCCAGGAGGTTTTATTGGGGTGAGGTCACTGTATATGCTACAGGTTCTTCTAGCCATTGGTGAGAATTGTGTAAAAGACACAAAAAGTGGATGTGTAATCCTGAAATGGGCTCAGCAAGCCTTCATACAAGAGATGCTCAGGTACTCCACTGAAGGTAATATAAGGTAGAAGACATAAAAGACACACATATCAATAGATAAGAAAGATAAACAATCCCTGCCCTCATTAATTTTTCCTTTTGCCTTATATTAGACATAGTTGTAATAAGTCCTGTCCTTGACTCTGGATTTTGACTCCTTTACTTTGAATCCTTTACTAGAATATAAATTCCTGAATGGTAGGGACTATACATGATCTCTTTATATCTCTAGTACTCAGCACAGTGTCTTGCACATAGTAAACCCTTTAATAACACATTTGTTAAATTTAATCTTTGCCAATCTAAAGAAGAGATAGATTGGAGACTAGTGTGCTAGAAATATCACTAATCCAGTCATTTAAGGAAATGAGGTCATCAGAAAATCTCTGGAGGGAAAACAAAGAAGATTTGGAAAAGAAAAAAAGTCATGCATGAATAAAGCTGATACAAAGATGACAGATGGAAAAGCCAGGTTGCCTCTGACAGTGATTAGAAAGATTCCTTTCCGATGGAATTGAAACTTACATAAGGAGATAGTTTTGAGGAATAGGCAAGAATGATAAAAAATGAAAATTTTGAACATAAATAACACTTTGTCTTATGGATGTTAATTAAGCACCTTTTATGAGCAGACCTTTGTGATGTATACTTTGAAGGATACCAAGTCCAGAAAATATAAGTTCCCAATCACAGGTTATAGTTTAGTAAGAAAATAAGACACCTATATGGAAAATAATGATCCACATTATTATTAAACAAGATATTATGCATCCTAAAGTGGATTTAAATTTTTTCTATAGGTGATATCAGACTCAATTTTAGCCATTTTTTAAAAATCAGTTGAAAAAATATGTAATACATAGTTTTAACCAGGCAGTTAAAGTTCCTTAGATAGAGTACTGGGCTAGGAATCTTCATGAGTTCAATATGACCTCAGACTATTAATACCTTTATGAACCTGCGCCTGTCACTTATCCCTTTTTGCCTCTGTTCCTAATCTGTAAAATTATCTGGGGAAGGAAATAACAATCCACTCCAGTATATTTGCCAAGAAAACCACAAATGATTTCGCAAAAAGGTGAACATGATTAAACAAGAACAGTTTTAGCCAATTACACATACTTGCTTCCATATCGGAACAATATCTGATCATTTAACAATATTCTAGGTCTGCATCAGTCCCAATGATGACAATTTTTCATGCACACAAAATAGACAAATAAAATCCTTACTCTTGCCCCTGCAAAAATCTATTTCTATAGTGTCAAAAATTCCACATACACACACATACATACACATACGAGAATAAACTATCCTCTACTCTAAGATCAAATCAAAATTTATTTTTGGAGATATTTTTGTGCTTTGATAACTATTCATCTCTCCCCGTTTTTTCCGACCTATTCTTTGAAAATATTTAGACCAGCTGGATTGATAGCATCTACCTGTTCCTCCTTGCCTTGATTATCTTACTTGGTCAAACATTCTATTTCAATTGTAGTATATCTGGTCCAGAAAATGGTTCTTCCTTCCATAGTTTTCCATTATCACTATGGTCATATATATATATATATATATATATGCCTATAATTATGGAACTTATTTGTTCCACCCATTTCAGTTCACTTCGTTCGTTTCTTTCCTAGGATATCTACCAGACTACTCTTAAGTACTTAATCTTTTGGTACTGGCCTTACTTTGCCTTCTACTTCCCACATTCTGAAATGTTAGACATATGTCGTCAATGAAAAATACCCCCTCCACCAATTTTTACATTTCTATTACAGGAACATTCAACTCACTTAGAAAACAAATCATAGCATGTATCATTTTCAGAAAAAAAATATATCTAAGAAAGCAGTCATTTTTAAATAAAAACTTTTATCAATTACAATTAATCCATTATATAATGTTATAGAAACCTAGCAAAAGTTAGGTTACCAACAAACTTTCCATTTCATATGGAAAGTATCACTAATTGACTTTGCAAGTTTACTTTTAGAACAGATTAAGTATAAGGAAGGAACTACACAGTTCTTCATCCCACCCAATTCATGTGAATAGTCGAGGTGATAATTTGACTTGTTAAAGTCCTCTGAAAGCACTTGGAGAAAGAAGCTACTAACTTAGGAACATTTTTGTATGCCTTCTGGAGTGGAAAATGTTTTTTGTATGTTTATTTTAAATCTGAAATTAGGAAACTTTTATTTTATTTTGTTTGACCAATCTTACAAAAAATCTTCTTGAGTTAAGGACCTACTTTGAATAACATTGAAATTTGGCTGACTTAGGGAACTGTACTCCCTCCTGTTTGTTTAGTATCTTCAGAAGGCTACTGAATTTAATGAAATTCTTTTTTAAAATGATATTTGTGTGCAGAATGATAGATTTCTCACATTTCCAATCAGAGCAGGTGGTTTGCCAAAGTTCCTAAAAATAGGTATTTCCTTAGTTGAGGCCTTGTATGCCAAATTTGAGGCTAGAATCTTGAATATTTTTATCCTACAATTCAGCTTGAAAACAGGTGTTAATGAGAGAGAAATGCTGATTTCATCTTAACTAAAGCACCTCAAATATAACATTCCACTTTAGACTGGACACGTGTATCTCAACATAATTGCTGAGTTCCCTGATAAATATATATTTTATCTCATCATCAACACATTTTTTCCAACAGTTATTTTGTCATGAAATCATTTTCCATCTCTGATTATAGATTTTTTACATGCAGGGACCAAGAATTCTCTATTTTATCTTATCTTTAATATCTGGAGCTATCTGCTCTTATATTAATATTCAAATTCTTATTAAATGAAGGCAGTGCCTGATAATAAAAATGTATGCTGAAATAATAGTCAAAAAGGCTTACATTTAGGTCAGAGGTTTGCTATTTACTATATGTATGACCAAGGAAAAACTATAACCTCTCTAAACTTCAGTTTTCTTAACCATAAAATTAGGGAGTTGGAATTAACAAGCTTTGTGGTCCCTTCCAGTTGTAAATCATATTATTCTATGAATGATTGCTTACAATTATGGAATATTAGCAATTTGAATTCACCCTTGTCCCAGAACCTGAGATGAGTAGCTATCTGTTGTTATACTATAAAGTTAGTTTTTGTTTCAAGAATGACCTTCAATCTGATTCTTATAGACCAGAATTTCTCATCATTGTGAGAATTTTAAATTGTACTTGCTTTTGGGGGCTACGAGACAGAAGGAAGTTTGGGAAGTATAGACTAGATGAGGTGAAAATGATAGCTACACATACACATCTTTATTCAAAACATAGACACAATTGAGATCACAAATGATAAAATATTAAAATGATTTAATAAGTAATAATTATTTATGGAGAAAGCATTGCATAATAGAAAGTATGTTGGACTAAGATTTGGAGGAGTTATGAATCCAATTCCTACCTCTGAGATTTAGTAGTTGTGAGACCTTTAACAAGTATAAACATCTCTTGGAGCCTTGATTTCCTTATTTGCAGTCTGGGAGTTATAATTCCTATATTGTTATAGAACTATTTTGAAACACATGCTTTAATGAAATATTACTGCTTTTCTAGTATATGCTCCTTAAGGGTCAGGTCTATTCATTGGTTCATAGATTACAAGGGAAACTTGGAAGACCAGTAGTGTCACACCTGAATAAAAATGGATCCCGATGGGTTGCATATAGACATAGAAAACCACAAATTAATATTATTTATACCGAATTGCATTTTATGTATTTTATTAAGTCTTTCCCAAATTACATTTAAATGCAGTTCAACTAGAGCTCAGAAGTTTTGCTTGTAGCATTCTGCAAGTGGGAAGAAGTCTGACACCTCTGATCTATACCAACTCTGTCCTTTGAATTATATAGCTCAAGTAAATTGAGTAAATTCCATAAGGCAACACAAGGAAGTAGAATAAAGATTGGAGTCCAGATCTTTTGACTTCACATATCACTTCTATGCCTTTGGATCAGTACACTTGGTCAGTGCCCAGAATACTTCATTGCCCTAAAATCTGGTTATTAGATGTTTGGTGAATTGAATGGAACAAAATGCCTGTAATTATTGTATCAAAGAATTCCTTTTGAAACAGATGAATACATACATACATACATATATATATATGTATATGTATATATA
>NC_058131.1:187305892-187361312 GCF_016433145.1 Gracilinanus agilis | reverse complement strand
TGGCCTCAGACACTTCCCAGTTGTGTGACCCTGGGCAAGTCATTCGACCCCCATTGCCCACCCTTACCACTCTTCCACCTATGAGACAATACACCGAAGTACAAGGGTTAAAAAAAAAAAAATATATATATATATATATGTATATGTATATATATATATATGTATATATATATATATACACTATCTCCTGAATAGAACCCACTGGACTTTGGCATTGGTTTAACCTTAAGAAGAGATTTTTTAAATAATCATCCATTATACTTTACTTAGTGTTTGACTTACCAGTTAGGGACCTATATATCATTTTTTGTATGTTTACACCACATAACATAGAGGAATTTTATATCATTTCCTTGGTGTTTAGTTTCCATTAATTCAAAGCCCTATATAATCACTTCATCATAATTTTGCATAATTATTTTCTCCTTCAAAAATATTTTTCCTGTGAAACAAGGAAATAATTTCTTGTTCTCCTTAGACAAACTATTAGAGGAGCAAGAGTATAAATATAGTTTGTAATACTTGCAATTATATTAACTAAGATGACCGATAAGAATTCCTTTGGTGGCATGCAGAATGAAAGATTCAATGTTCTACATTTGGATTCACAATTAGCAAAAAATTAAGTCTGTAATGGACATCTATAATTCAAACCAGCTGCAACTAATGCCCTAAGTACCAATTGCACTGAGACAGATGAAGTGAAATGAATTAGGAACCTTGGATTTCTAAATATCAAAAGGGAAGGAGGGAAGTAAGGTGATTCAGACATCAAACAAGAAAGGACCTTTTTTGCTGATCATTTAATTGAAATTACCCATTTTACAGATAGGGAAACTGAAGCCTAGAACTATAAGTGAATTGCCTAAGGATATATACTGATGTTAGAATTGTGAATTAAAACCAGACTATTCTAACTTCTAGTTCTGGCCATTATCATAAAATAATAGATAAAAGAAAAACTTTCCCATTGGAACTGTCTAAATTGCAATGAACCTTCCCATGATACAATAAGCTGCCTATCATCAGAGGTCACTAATTAGGGTGTCCTCTATCATTCCTTCTCTTAAGGACAATCTTAAGAGTCCATGAATTCCAATGCCTTCCCCATGTTAATTATTGCCTACTTATCCTTTAATGTATCTTATTTTATATATTTGTCATGTTGCCTTTTCCTTTTGATTGTCAGCTCCTTGTGGGCAGTGACTATTTGTTTTTCAAGAACTCTTTTTTGCCTCTTTCTTGCATTCTTCACACTTAGCACTAAGCTTTATAAATGTTTTTGATTGATTGATTAAAATTGTCAGGGATTGAAAGGACTATAAAAGTAATCTATTTTAACCTTTCATTTTATAAATTAAGAAATTGATGTCCAGAGAGGCAAAAAATTTCCTCAAGTCACTCAACTGGCAGGCATTTGGACTGTTAGTCCAATATCCCTTATGTTACATCACACTGTTGTTCCAGTTGACTAACTAAAACAAAAATTTATTCCCTACTTCTCCGTAAATTCCCACTTCATCCTCTAGACTCCCAATACAGTATCCTTTCCATAAACGAATCAGTCATTAGGTCAATAAATCTTTACTAGTCTCAATTTTAAAACACTGGGGATATAAAAAAGGGAAAAGACAGTTCATGTTTTAGGGGAGTCCACAGTCTAATGAGGGAGCAAATATAAGGTGTAAGAAGACTAGGAAGGGGCTAATCGTAAAAAATTTTGAGTGCAAAAATTATTTCTTATTTTACAATGGAGGTTATAAAGAATCACTAGAAATTATTGGATTCAGGGTGTCATTGTCAGACAAGTTTTAGGGACATTCATTTTGCTAGTTGAAAGGAAGAGAGACTGAAATGGGGAAGGTGGGGTTTTTGGAAGGGAGACCAACCAGAGACTTATTGTGCCCAGGTATGAGGGAAACAGAAGTGTAGGCACCATGTTGCTGGCCATATTAAAGAAAGGAAGGAAAAAGAAAAGCAAGAGATATAATGTAGCAAAAACTAACAATCTAAAATCATATTGAATATATGATGTGTGAGAGAGAGAGTGAAGGGTCATCAAGCCAACAAGCTTCTGTGACTGACACTCACTATGCACAAAATATTGAGGCAACTCAAAAACAATGTGATGGAATAGAAGTAACAATATATGTACTAGAGTGGAGAGTACAGTAAACTTGCAATCAGGAGACCCAAATATCAAGTACTGGATATTCTACTATCAACGGGGTTTTCTGCAAGTTCATGTTTTCCCCTTGCCCTTGAGAACTCACCCCGAAGGAAGTACCAGGCGCACCTGTTTTGGACTGAATGATAGATCTTGAAGTGTTTGGTGACTCCAGTTTAGGAGGTACTGGTAGACAGAGTCAAAGGTTGAGGACCCTTATTTTTCTTAGTAGCTTGTTCCATTGTACTAGAGTCCTCTCTCAGGAGGCCCTGCTCTTGGTTTGACCCTTTCCTCTTGTATTTATTGTAGATGACCACTTGCAGATGTCCCAGTTACTGGCTGCAGCCTGCTTGCAGCCTGTGTGAATGCTTGCTGTACCAAGTTCTCCAGAGGCTATAAAAGACCCCCAAGTTCTGTCATTCTTTGGAGAATCATCTCTCGTGGTGCATTCTCCCATGGATACGGTTCCCAGAGTCCCAGAGCCCTTGACTTTCTGTGATTTTTAGGTAGTTGGCTCTGTGTGGTGGTCAAATATTGAATGCTATCTTTCACCTGATTAAATACTTGGTTTTTGCTGACTATGTTAGTAGTTCTGTGTTATTTCCAAGTTAACATTACTAAGTAGCTGTTACAACAAACTAGATACCTCCTGTCTCTGGACCTGAAGAAACTAGCTGACTTTTGTTAGTTGGTTATTCTGGTTATGACTAGAGCTATCCATCTCCCTTTATTAGCATCACCGTAACTCTAGCAAAATGCTGCTGAGACAGAGTACAGGTAGCTATGAAAAGAGAAGATTCCAGAAATTTGTAGAAAGAAGTCAAAAATCACACAGTCCACATTAGTTCAATAGAAATAATGCCAATAAAGAACACTCAGCTAGAAGTCCTTTGTAGTCATCAATAATAAAATAGGGGGTTATATTAGTGCCAATCTTATAGTTGTTATGAGGATCAAATGAAATAATTTTACAAAGTTCTTATCACATATTAGATGCTATATAAATGCCCCTTCTGTTCCCCTTCCCCAAACTTCCCTTCTGTTTCCTTCCATTCTCTTTCTTTACCTTCTCTCAAGCTCTGTCTCTCCCCAGAATCCCACAAGGAGAAAGAAAGAAGGAGGGAAGGAAGGAAGGAAGAAAGAAGGAAGGAAGGAAGGAAGGAAGGAAGGAAGGAAGGAAGGAAGGAAGGAAGGAAGGAAGGAAGGAAGGAAGGAAGGAAGGAAGGAAGGAAGGAAGGAAGGAAAGAAAGAAAGAAAGAAAGAAAGAAAGAAAGAAAGAAAGAAAGAAAGAAAGAAAGAAAGAAAGAAAGAAAGAAAGAAAGAAAGAAAGAAAGAAAGAAAGAAAGAAACCAAAGATAATGCAGGGCATACTACATCATATATATACCCAAAGAAACAACAAAAATAAAAAGAGTTAAATCAGAATATATTTATAGAAGTTAAACAGCTTTGAGCAATCTAGGGCTGAGGCTTTTCCCCATCAAAACAGTTTCCCATTTTGCCTTTTCTAGTCTGAGCTTGCCTGGCTAAGAGGAAGACATTTAATTCATACAATTTCATTGTATCTCCATGACAGCAGAAGTCTATATCCACTAGCTATGTTGTTGTTTTTTAAATATGAATATACCATAGTACAGATGTCACTTAATAAATTCAAAAGTCAAAAGAAATAACCAAAACAATGAGTTATCTCCACTTCTGATTTTAGACTAAATTTCCACTTCTGTTTTATATTAAACTATACACCACAAAAGTGCTACTACTATACTACCATAATGATTAGTCATAAATAAAGCATACATTTTTGATTGGAAAAATGACTTTATTCTGTTTGCTCCCTCCCATTCCTCTTAATAGCAGGTGCATTGAAATTCCATAATATCCATATATTTTGAATAAAAGTATGCTTTGCACTGGTTCTCCTGGGGTTACAGAGCTTTTTGTGTTTTTGAGTCACTCACCTTATTAAGTCAGAGCTCTAAAAACAACTGTGGGTTTGCAAAGAACATTATTAAACTAATTGAATTGCAAATCCATGCTGGGAGTTGACTTGGAGAGCAGAATGGCTGTTTGGCTACTTTATCTTTTTGACATTCTGACCCCACTCCTCTCCTAGGATTTTGAGTAATTTTGGAGAAAGATCATAGCATCATGGATCTGTAGGGAAGGAATATCTAGCTTAACTCTCTTATTTTAAAGAGGAGGAAATTGAATCCCGGGGGTTGGTGACATGCTCAAGGTCACACTTGTTGTAACCACAAGGAAAGAAAGTTACTTCTTACAGCCCTGGGAAAGCATCTGATTGAAGAAGCAGAGGACTAAAATATCAAGGAGCTCATTTAATTGGCAAGGCATCAGTGATGTGATTTGATAAGTGGTTTTGTTGTTCTTTGTTTTATTTCTAGACTTGTAATTTCACTAAGATGCAACTGGGTGATTTAGCAAATAGAGTACTTAGCCTGGAGGCAGGAAGACTCATCTTCCTGGGTTCAAATCTGGCCTCAGACATTGACTAACTGGGTGATCCTGAGCAAGTTACTTAACCTTGTTTGCCTCAGATTTCTCATTTGTAAATATGAACTGGAGAAAAAATTGCGAAACACTTCAGAATCTTTGCAAAAGAAAACCTCAAATGGGATTACAGAGTCAGATATGCCTGAAATGAGTTAAAAACAACAATAAAGTTCACTGGTATAGGAAATTCCTAAATGAGAAAAGCAGCCCCAGTCAGTCTCTGTTTGAAGCAAGACTGGAACTCAGGTCTTCCTGATTGACACTAGTCTTCTGGCTGATTTGTGATGTTACAATTTGATAATATGCAAATAAAATGTTTTTACGATTATGTTTTAAAGTTTCCTCTTTGAGCAAAAAGACAAAAATAAGGGGCAGCTGGGTAGCTCAGTGGAGTGAGAGTCAGGCCTAGAGACAGGAGGTCCTAGGTTCAAACCCGGCCTCAGCTACTTCCCAGCTGTGTGACCCTGGGCAAGTCACTTGACCCCCATTGCCCACCCTTACCACTCTTCCACCTATGAGACAATACACCGAAGTTAAGGGTCTAAAAAAAAAAAATTAAAAAAAAAAAAAGACAAAAATAGGCTAAATAGACATGACATTTAAAAGTTTCCATCAACAATATGGATGAAGTCTTTTGTCTGTAATGCACACGACTTGATAAATAGACAAATAGTCACCTCTAGTTATATATATTTTTTGTTTTTTTTTATTCTTTTTTTTAAAGAGCACAGATTTGTTGAAGTAGGGAAATAGCCCCTAGGCAACATTTTTTATCTAAAGCTAAAGCAGACACAATCACCCCAGGAAAGCTATGATGTTCCAGATGCATTTGCATTTTGAAATCACATTTCTAGAGAATGTTTGTTTTTCTTTCCTATTTTATATGTACCCTTTTGCCTCAAGAGACAGAAATCGTTTTTATTTCTGACTTTTTTCTGACCATCTTTCTAAGGCTTTCACTGCAACCTTCAGTAAGTCTGATCCTCTGATTTCTCACATTTTTATTTACAATCACACACACATACACACACACACACACACACACACGCAGAGTCGAAGAACTGAAGCATGAGCTAAAAAAAATGGCAAACATTTCCTGCTGACATTGCTTTTTTATTTTCCTACAACTTCTGCATGAACTGGCAGTTTGGAGATTTCTTTTTGAGCGTGTTATAAAAGAAAACTTTTATTTATGAACAAAATTCAGATAATTAAATAAAAAACTCATTCATAAAAGAAAGTCAGCTAATAACATTTATTAAGTGCCAACTGTATATCAGTAACTATACAAAAAATTTAACATTTGATATCTAGTCTAGAAAAGCAGGAAAGGGTTCATTATTATTAAACTGGTTATCAACAAGTGATTTTTTTTTATCTTTGGAGTCCCTAAATTGCAATGAATCATTTTTCAAAAAAATAGCATTTGGCATGGTCTACATATAACAAGTCATGTTTTGAGTATCATTATGAATAATAACAATAGCTTCCTATCTGAAGTACTTCCTCCTTACATCCATACTTCTACTCTAAATCACTGGCCACAGAGAAATATGCGTCTATAAGAAAACAATGAAAGAATGGTGCTGCTGGTAGAAAGTTATTCTTTTTGTTTTTGTTTTTGAGGAGACAGAAATTCCACACTTTTTCTATTGTAGGAAAAAAAGTAACATGAAACTATGTATGATCACTGAACATATTAGCTATCTAGAAAGGAAAATCTACTATGTTATCAAGCTAAGTAAAATAATATTTTCCCAATAAACATTTCTGTCATAAATGTTACATATTTCAAAGTAATATTGATATTATCAATGTGAATACTATTTCTGCCCATATGGGTCTTCTTATCCAATGATGCATCATCATGAACAAGAGTTCATGGCTTCCCATAAATTCTTTACTTTCCATCTTAGATTCAATACCTTGTATGAAAATACTTTAGCAGCTCTCTCTCGCTCGCTCGCTTTTTTTAATGGCAAAGAATTGGAAATGGAGGGGATGTCCATCAATTAGGGAATGGCTAAGCAAGTTCTGGTATATGGTTATAATGGGATACTATTGCACCATAAGATATGATGAAAAGGATGAGTTCAGAAAAACCTTGAAAGTCATATGAACTAATGCAAAGTGAAATAACAGAACCAGGAGAAGACTGTATACAGTAACAGAAGTACTATATGATGATCAGTTGTGAAGGACTAAACTATTTTCAGCAAATCAAGATTCCAAAATAACTCCAAAGGATTCACTATGAAAAATGTTATGCACAGTTAAAGGAAGAACTATTGAAGTCTAAATACAAATCAAAGAATGCAGTTCTCATTGAATTTTTTCTCATTATTTTTTTATTATATTTGATATACATCTTCTTCTTTCACAGAATAAGGAATATGGAAATATATTAAGTGATATCACTGGTATAATTTATATCAAACTACTCCATCAGGGAAGGGAAATGGAAGGAACTGAGAGAATCTTAATCTCAAAATGTCAAATAATTGTCAAAATTGTTTCTACATGTAATTAACAAATATTAAACATTTGAGATAAAAAAGATTAAAGTGCAATCATAACACTTTTGCTTTATTTCCCCCATGAATTTTTCCTAATATAAGTGATATGTGTCTTCTTTCAAGATTTAAAGAACATAGAAACACATTTTGTATGATAGCAAATGTATGATCTATGTCGTATTACCTGTCATCTTGGTGGGTGGAGGAGAAAAAAGAGGGGAATGAGAGGAAATGAATTATATATTGGCAAAAATGATTATTAATAATTGCATCCACACTTAAAAAAAGAAAATGTGAAAGGAGTAGAAATTGGTCTTCTCTCTGTGAATAATATGGATCCTGTGTGGTATTTCCTTTAATCTAGTGGTTCCCAAACTTTTTTGGTCTACTGCCCCCTTTCCAGAAAAAAATATTACTTAGAGCCCCTGGAAATTATTTTTTAATTTTAATAGCAATTAATAGGAAAGATAAATGCACCCATGGCCATCACCACCACCCCTGGATCACTGTAGCACCCACCAGGGGGTGGTGGCACCCACTTTGGGAATCACTGCTTTAATCTAAAAGCCAGAAAAATTACATCTCTTATTTCAAGTTCCGGACAGATCTATCTATCATGAACTCATAGAGAATTGATTCATTAATCTGCACCAATGAAAAGAATTCTATATAAGTGGATTTTGAGCCTTGGGTTACACATAATAATCATTAAACCTGCCATGATGAAAATAAAAAGATCTGTTATTGAAATAAAAATACTTATGGAACAGACCAATCTACCACCAGGCCCTCTGTTTTTCATATTAAGTTATTGAGTATTCTTTGAAGCTATTAAAATTCTGAAGCTATTCCTGACATTAAAAAAATAATGTAATTAGAATATAAGCATGCCATCATAATATAGCCCCTTCTAATTCACTCAAATCAATTTATCTTTCTACAATTCTCTTCACTAATGAGTTTGCATTACAAAATTCCTACTCAGGGTTTAGTGTTTTCATTGGAAGTGCTTTTAAGTACTATATTTCCTTAAAGGTTCATTGTTCTTTTTTTTACAATTTTGGTTTTGTTAATGTGTTTTGATTTAACATTACAAATATTTATAGGTTACTGTGACTTCCTTAGTCTTTTATCCAAATAAAAGAGTTAACTAAAATAAATGTTTTACTCTTAAGACAAGAATCTCATGTATTCACATTTCACATATGTTAATATTCCTCTCCTCAACCCTTTATTAAAAATATAAAAGTATTTTTCCTCCATCCTACCAAATACAGAGGACAAATAATACATCATGCTATCCATTACAGCAAAGTGACTAGATTTCAGATGCAGAATGAGATATTTTCATTTTTACATGCAATCATTTGTGTTTTGCATTTTATTTTTGACTATGCATATTTATTTCAATAATTTTTATCTTACATTTTCATCATTTTTCTGGTTAACATTATATACTCATTTTGAAGTAAGTTATTGTTGATTGCAAGCCTATATATTTTGGTTTATCAGTCTATCATCTATATCATTTTAGCTGAAGTTCCCAAGTTCTGTGATAATGACAACATTTATTTTCTGATATTTTGCCATCCATGCTTTCTCTCTCTTCCTACTTTTCCTCCTTCCCTAAAAAGGTAGGTAATATGATATAGATTCTACATATATTATCATATAATACACATTTCTATGTTCATCATGTTGTGAAATAAGATATTGCATAAACTAGACAAAAACTCATGGAGAAAATAAAATAAAGAATGGTATTCTTCAATTTGCATTCAGACTCTGTTCTTTCTATGGCAGTAGATAAACTTATATTTTATCATTTGTCTCTTGGAGTTGTCCTGGATCCTTGTTTTATTGGTAATAGTTGTCGTTCATAGCTGATCATCATACATTACCATTTTTACTGTGCAAAACATTCTCCTGGTTCTGCTCACTTCATTTTGCATCACTTCATATGACTTTCAAGGTTTTTGTTGTTGTTGTGGTTGCTGTTATTATAATCTTGTCTGTAATTTCTTGTGGCACAATTGTATCCCATTACAAGTATAAGCCACCATTTGGTCAGTCATTCCTCAACTGATGGACATCCCTTCAATTTCTATTGTTTTTTTTGCCACTGCAAAAAGAGATTTTATATTTATATATATATATATACATATATATATATGTATGTATGTATGCATATGTTTGTGTGTATTTACAAGTAGTTTCTTCTCTTCTAACTTTAATCTCTTTGGGATACAGAACTTATATTGATATTCCTGGCATAATTTTATGGCCCTTTGGGCATGGTCCAGATTGGTTGTATCAATGCATAGTTTTTATTAGTGTCCCAATATTTCCACATCTCCTCTAGAATTTATCTTTTTTTTGGTCACATTACACAGTCTGATAGGTATAAAATGGTATGTTGGAGGTGATTTAATTTCCATTTCTCTAACCAATAGGTATTTGGAGCATTTTTTCATTAAACCAAAGATAGTTTTAATTTCTTCACCTAAGAACTATATGTTCATATCCTTTGACCATTTCAATTAGGAAATAATTTGTATTCTTCCTTGTACCTTGGCTCTCATCTACATTTGTTATCGTCAATTTTGGTTTTCATTGATTTTTTTCCACAAAAAAACTTGTCTCGGTTTTCATGGGTTATCTCAGATTTTGTCAGTGTGGCCATGTGACCTCTCTGATAATTTTGTGAAAACAAAGGTTGACCCATGCTTTCCCCGGCTCAATGTAACATTGTTTCTTGTTGCGTGAGCATCACCCCGCATGTCTAGCCAAACAATTCCATTGCTTTCCAGTGTTTCTGTGCTTTTTTTAATTGATTGTGAGTGCTAATATTACAATTACATTTAAATGATTACTGTGTATACAGTATTTGGTTTAACAGGACTATTTGGGGGTTTTCAGTTTCAAAATGTACATAAAGCACCAAAGATAAAATCACATCTGCTCAAATCTCATTGTCCCTGTTAAATGTTTTCCTTGCTAAATAAGCTAATACTTTCCTTTTAGCTCCATGATGGGACCAAAGAAAGTGTCCAGATAGTGCCTTGATACCTAAGGTCCTTATGGAGGGGGATTTCCATTCCAAACAATAACCTCTCTCTCCCCTACTAATCATCTTCCTCATCTTCCATATCAAAAAGAGTCTTCAGAAAGGTGTACACCATGTTAAATGTATTTTTATTCTTTACATTAGTCTTTTATATTCATTTCTTATGTTTTTAGTATTAAACACTATATTTATTCTCTATAAATTGTTTTGGCATATATTTTGGAGTGTCTGGAATAAAATAATTGAATTTACATTGATTCACATGGAAATAATTGCCTTGGTTTTTGGTGGTTTCAGATTTTGCTGACTGTTTTTGGATGAATTATTGTCAAAAACCTAGCTATCACTGTATTTAAGAAATGAAAACTTTGTCAGAGAGACTTGCTATGAAAATCTGTTTCCAAATTTGGTGTTTGCCTTTTAATCTTTGTAGCATTGCTTTTATTTGTGTAGAAACTTTTCAATTTGAAGTAGTCTAATTACTTGTTTTAGATCTTCTAATGTTCACTATGTTTCTCTTTACCTAAATATTTCCCCTATCCTAAGGTCTCACAGGCAAACTAATTGGTACTCCCCTAATTTATGTTAGCACGTTTTATTTCTAAATCATATATTCAATTTGTCTTTACCTCTGTATATGACATGATGTGTTGATCTATGCCTCATTTCTGTAATACTGTTTTCTAGTTTTCCCAACAGGTTTTTGTTACATAGTGAATTCTTCTTCCAGGAACTGGGATCTTTGGATTTATCAAAAACAAAGTTACTATGGTCATTTACCACTACATGATGAGTGCCTACTCTATTCCATTGGTCCTCCACTTAATTTCTTATCTAGTACCAGATTGTTTTGGTAGTTGCTGCTTTATAATGTAGTTTGAGATTCAGTACAGCTAAGCTACCTTCATTCCTTTTTTCATTAATTCCCTTAATATGCTCTGCCTACTTCTTCCAGATGAATTATGTTATTATTTTTATAGCTATATGAGATTATTTTAATAGATTGATTGGTAAGCCACTGAAAAAGTAAAATAATTAAGGAAGAATTGTGATTTTTTAATATTGGCTTGGCCTACCCATGAAAAACTAATGATTTTTTGAATTGTTTAGATCTAATTTTATTTGTGTGAATTTGTAATTATGATTATATAGTTCCTGAGTTTGTCTTGGTAGAGATATGCCCAGCCTTTTATACTGCATATGATAATTTTAAGTGAGATTACTCTTTCTATCTCTTGCTATTGGACTTTATTGCTAGTATAGAGAAATGCTAATGAATTATGTGGGTTCATTTTATAACTTGCAAATTGGCTAAATTATTAATTGCTTTAATTAGTGTTTTGGTTGATTCTCTAGTATTTTCTATATATACCATAATATCATCTACAAAGATTGATGGCTTTATTTCCTCATTATATATTCTAATTCCTTCAATTCCTTTTTCTCTTATTGCCTATAGCTAACATTCTAGTCTAATATTCTTAATATATTTCTTATATTTTTATGACAGGTGGCACAATGCAAAGCTTAAAAGTATTATATAACTCAATTAATTAATCAAGAAATGTTTACTATTGACCAGGTATTTGGGGAAGTAGTGAAGATACAAAGGATATGAAAATATTTTCTGCCTTCAAATAATTTCCATTTTAATGGGTGATATAGCATGTATTAACTGAGTATTTATAAGACATAAATAGAGAGAATAGATTGAAGGGAACTTCAGAGGATAAGGAATATTAATCTAGGGTGGGGTGGAAGTCTAAAAAGGTCTATTACAAAAAGGTAATTTGAGCTGAATCTTGAAGTCCAGGAAACTATGAGTTGAAGTAGGGAGAAAAAGCATTCCAGGAATCAAGAAGGTTAAATACAAAGAAACAAAAATGGAAATAGAATGTCATGAGTGAAGAATACTAAATAGGCCAGTGTAGATGGATCGTAGAATTAGGGAAGGGAGGAAAGCAGAAGAAGGCTGGAAAGGTAGGAAGGACAGAATCTTTATAAGCTTTAAAGACAGAAGACTTTATGGAGTGGTGAGATAGTAAGGCAAAGAGATCAATTCAATAGCTATTATAATTATCTAGGAAAAAAGTCATCATAATCATGTAAACTAATAAATTCGATGGATAAGTTGAGAGAATTTTTCCAATCAAATTAACATGTATTTTATTACCTGGTGACTTCAATTCAAAGACAGATAAATATGGATAAGGATGATACTTTTAAAAAATGGAAAATTTGGTTTTAAGTTGAGCAATAAAAGAATTCCACAAATTATGCAGAAACTATATTCTATATGTCATTCTTCAAAAAGATAAAGGCAAAATAAGCATTTAATGATGTTACATGTACAAAAATTGATTTGTATTAGAAAATATCTATTTAATGATGTGGAAATGAATTCAGAAAACAGCAAATATGAAAGCTGACATCAAAATAAATGAAAAGAAAAATATGAGAGGAATACTACTGGCAATTATAAGAGTTCTAACTTGATCAATTTTGTGGCAACTAAGTGGCTCAATAGATAGAGGGGCCTGAAGTAAGATAACACTTAATAGATAAAGGGCCTGGATCAAGGACAACTAGTCTTACTGAGTTCAAATCTGGCCTCAAATACCTCTACCAGCTGAGTGGCCCTGGGCAAGTCACTTAACTCTTTTTGTCTCTGTTTCTTCATTTGCAAAATGAGCTGGAGAAAGAAATATAAAAGTATTCCAATATTTTTGCCAAGAAAATGAGATTACAAAAAGTTGAACATCACTAAAAACAACTGAAAAACAACAATCCTGAATAACTTAATTGAACTATTCTTACTGAAAATGATAAATAAAAGGAAAATAGAAATCATTGTCTCCAATTATCATTATTTTCTAGACTTAGTTTTATTGAGGTATTTGGCCTGGACCTGTAATTTCTCTCAGGCAGGTTGCTATTAAAGAGAAAAATCTCTCTTAATAATATAAATCTGAAAGTATTCTACAACTTTATTTTAGAGAATAGCCAAGTATAATAAGTGATTATCTGTCTTGCTCAGGTATACACAATAAACTTGGTCCAAAGAGGGAATATGAACATGTCATCTTGACGTTAAGGGTGAACCATTATCCATTATACCACTCTGACTCTCACTGCCATATTTAGTGAATGAAAAAAATTTCCAAAAATAGAAACCAAAGAAAAAGAAAGAAAAACCAAAAGCTTCATAAATTACTTGATTTTGTGAGTGAAGGGCTATAGTATTTACGAGTGCCTCTTTCTTAAACATTAAGATTATTTTCAAAAGATTATGAAAGACGATGACTAAAAATTGTAGAGTGTTAACTCACAAAACAAGGAAAATATTATTTTTCCTATTTTTCTTTATTCAGACATTTCATTTCACCAATTACATGGTAATAAGGATTTTCAAGATACATTTTCTGAAATTAGATGATTCAAATTGTCTCCCTCCATCCCTTCTCACCACCCCCACCCCAGATGGTAAGCAATTTGATCTAGGTTATACATACATTATCATGTAAAATATACTTCAGTATTGGTGATTGTTGTAAGAGAATATTCATATGAAACCAAAATCCTAAAATAAAATCATAAATAATGTGAAAAATAGTATGTTTTAATCTACATCCAACTCCATTTCTTTCTCTAGAGATAGATAGCAATTTTTGCCTTAAGTCCCTCAGAATTTTCTCAGCTCATTATATTACTGAGGAACCAATTCAAATCACATTTGATTAACATACAATATTGCTGTTACCATGTAGTACATTCTCCCTGTTCTGTATATTTCACTCTGTAAATCAGTGATTCCCAAAGTGGGCACTACCACCACCTGATAGGTGCTGCCAGCAATCCAGAAGAATGGTGATGGCCACAGGTGCATTTATCGTTCCTATTAATGAAATAGGGCACAGAAACATGGAAAACAAATGCAAAAAAAGCAGAAATAATAAATGTAACCTTCTCAGATCATAATGCAATAAAAATAGTTATTAGTAAGAATACATGGAGAAGCAAACCAAAAACTAATTGGAAATTAAATAATATGATTGTCCAAAATAATTTAGTGAAAGAAAAAATCACAGAAACAATTAATAATTTCACTGAAGACAATGACAATGATGAGACATCTTACCCAAACTTATGAGATGCAGCCAAAACAGTTCAAAGGGGAAAATTGATATCACTGAGTGCATATATGAACAAATTAGGGAGAGCAGAGGTTATTGAATTGGGCTTGCAATTTAAAAAAACAAGAAAATGAACAAATTAAAAATCCTCAGATGAAAACTAAATTAGAAATACTAAAAATCAAAGGAGAAATTAATAAAATCAAAAGTAAAAGAACTATTGAATTAATAAATAAGAGTAGAAGCTGGTATTTTGAAAAAATAGATAAAATAGACAAAGTACTGGTTAATCTAATTTAAAAAAGGAAAGAAGAAAACCAAATTAATAGTATCAAAGATGAAAAAGGAAATGTCATCTCTAATGAAGAGGAAGTTAAGGCAATCATTAAAAACTATTTTGCCCAATTAAATAGAAATAAATTTAGTAATCTAGGTGATACGGATGAATATTTGCAAAAATATAAATTGCCTAGATTAACAGCAGAAGAAATAGAATACTTAAATAATCCAATATCTGAAAAAGAAATTGAACAGGCCATTAAAGAACTCCCTAAGAAAAAATCGCCAGGGTCTGATGGATTCACAAGTAAATTCTATCAAACATTCAAAGAACAATTAATCCCAATACTATACAAATTATTTGATATAATAAGCAAAGAAGGAGTCTTACCAAACTCCTTTTATGACACAAATATGGTACTGATTCCAAAGCCAGGCAGATCAAAAACAGAGAAAGAAAACTACAGACCAATCTCCTTAATAAACATAGATGCAAAAATCTTAAATAGAATGATAGCAAAACGACTCTAGCAAGTGATCAAGAGGATTATTCATCATGATCAGGTGGGATTTATACCAGGAATGCAAGGATGGTTCAACATTAGGAAAACCATCCACATAATTGACCATATCAACAAGCAAACCAACAAAAATCACATGATTATCTAAATAGATGCTGAAAAAACCTTTGACAAAATACAACACCCATTCCTACTGAAAACACTAGAAAGTATAGGAATAGAAGGTTCTTTCCTAAAAATAATAAACAGTATATATCTTAAGCCATCAACAAGCATCATTTGCAATGGTGATAAATTAGAAGCCTTTCCAATAAGATCAGGTGTGAAACAAGGATACCCATTGTCACCTCTTTTATTTAACATTGTACTAGAAACACTAGCAGTAGCAATTAGAGAAGAAAAAGAAATTGAAGGTATTAAAATAGGCAAGGAAGAGACTAAGCTATCACTCTTTGCAGATGATATGATCGTCTACTTAAAAAAATCCTAGAGAATCAACTAAAAAGCTAGTAGAAATAATCAACAACTTTAAAAAAGTTTCAGGATACAAAATAAATGCACATAAATCATCATCATTTCTATATATTTCCAACACATCACAGCAGCAAGAGGTAGAAAGAGAAACACCATTTAAAATTACCCTAGACAAAATAAAATACTTAGGAATCTATCTACCAAAACAAATACAGCAATTATATGAACATAAATGCAAAACACTTTCCAAAAAAGTACAACTAGATTTAAACAATTGGAAAAACATTTAGTGCTCATGGGTAGGATGAGCTAACTTAATAAAAGTGACAACCCTACCCAAATTAATTTACTTATCAAACTACCAAAAACCTTTTTTACTACATTAGAAAAAACTAATGAAGTTTATTTGGAAGAACAAAAGATCAAGAATATAAAGGAAAATAATGAAAAAAAAACATGAAGGAAGGTGGCTGAGCAGTGCCAGTACGTATTAAGCTATAATATAAAGCAGCAGTCATCAAAACAATATGGTACTGGCTAAGAGACAAAAGGGAGGATCAGTGGAATAGACTTGGGGAAAATGAGCTCGGCAAGACAGTCTACAATAAACACAAAGAGCCCAACTTTTGGGACAAAAATCCACTATGTAACAAAAACTGCTGGGAAAATTGGAGAATATGGGAGAGATTAGGTTTAGATCAACATCTCACACCATACAGCAAGATAAATTCAGAATGAGTGAAAGACTTAAATATAAAGAAGGAAACAAGTAAATTAGGTGAACTGAGAATAGTATACTTGTCAGATCTCTGGGAAAGGAAAGATTTTAAAACCAAACAAGAGTTAGAGAAAATTACAAAATGTAAAATAAATAATTTTGATTATATTAAATTAAAAAGTTTTTGTACAAAGAAAAACAATGCAACCAAAACCAGAAGGGAAACAACAAACTGGGAAAAAATCATTATAACAAAATATTCTGACAGAGGTCTAATTACTCAAATATACAAGGAGCTAAATCAATTTTATAAAAATCAAGCCATTCCCCAATTAATAAATAGGCAAGGGACAAGAATAGGCAATTTTCAGATAAAGAAATCAAAAGTATCAATAAGCACATGAGAAAGTGTTCTAAATCTCTAATAATTAAAGAAATGCAAATAAAAACAACTCTGAGGTACCACCTCATACCTAGCAGATTGGCTAAAATGATAGCAGGGGAGAGTAATGAATGTTGGAGGGAATGTGGCAAAATTGGGACATTAATGCACTGCTGGTGGAGTTGTGAAGTGATCCAACCATTCTGGAGGGCAATTTGGAAATATGCCCAAAGAGCGATAAAAGAATGCCTGCCCTTTGATCCAGCCATACCATTGCTGGGGTTGTACCCCCAAAGAGATCATAGATAAACAGACTGGCACAAAAATATTTATAGCTGAGCTCTTTGTGATGGCAAAAAAACTGGAAAGCAAGGGTATGCCCTTCAATTGGGGAATGGCTGAACAAACTGTGGTATATGTTGGTGATGGAATACTATTGTGCTCAAAGGAATAATAAACTGGAAGAATTCCATATGAACTGGAAAGACCTCCAGGAATTGATTCAGAGTGAAAGGAGCAGAGCCAGAAGAACATTTTACACAGAGACTGATACACTGTGATAAAATCGAATGTAATGGACGTCTGTACTAGCAGCAGTGCAATGACCCAAGACAATTCTGAGGGACTTATGGAAAGGAACACTACCCACATTCAGAGGAAGAACTACAGGAGTAGAAACACAGAAGAAAAACAACTGCTTGGAAACTTGAGTTGAGGAGGACATGATTGGGGATGTAGACCTGAAAAGACCACACCCATGTAACTATCAATAATGTGTAAATAAGTCTTGACTTGACCACACATATTAAAACCAGTGGAAATGCGAATTAGCTACAGCAGAGGCGAGTGGGGGTTGAGAGGGTGAAGGGGAATGTAAAAACATGACTTATGTAACCATGGAAAATTTTTCTAAAAATAAAAAATTATTAATTTCTATTAAAATTTTAAAAAATTAATTTCCAGGGGGCTAAGTAACATTTTTTTCCTCTGGAAAGGGGGCAGTAGGCCAAAAAAGTTTGGGAACCACTGCTGTAGATCTTAAGGAAAAAATATTCTAAGAGAAATAAAATTTGCATAAAGTGTGCTGTGAAACCTGATTAATTCATCTCAAGTATTTATACACAAAATTATATCAATAAATGTATATGAAAAGGAAGAGATTTGTCAAAATTTTTACAATGAATTATTCCTTTCATGAAAACATGAGGCTACATGAGGAATTAGAAATGACATTTAGATATTGACACATATTTAGAACTAAATATATTGAATAAATTATCAGTTTTAAAAATTACCAATAGCTATCCAGAAGTAACTACAATAAATGTAACTCTTGATATTTTAACATTGAGGAAAATTAATACTGAATTGCATTTTTATTATTAATATTTTATGGGAAATCATTCATTTTCCCTAAGTCTCCAAGCCTTCCAACATCAGACTGAAATAGTCCAGGTCTCAAGACTAGGATGGACTCCATAAGCTCCCTGACATTCCATTTCTTAAGATCACAGAGAATATTTAGTTGGCCAAATCTCCAACTGGTGAACTTTCATCCATTTGAAAGCAAAAAAGGTCAGTGTTTCTCAAACTGATAGAGAAATCTTTATCTGTTAATATAGATCCATATCCCTTGTGATGAAGTAGTAAGGGAAGAGTTAATTTCTCTAAATCCATCTCATCTTTTGAAATATCTGGCAAGTGAGGTCTGAGGGGAAAAATGGTCAGCCCATCAGAATAGGACACACCTTGCTATAAAAAGAGAATGTCAAGGCCCACAGAGCATCTTTGGAGTAAAGAAGATACAAGGACCCATTTTTTGTTAATAGTCTGTATGTCTCATTAGTAAGCCATGTTATTTCTTGGGGAAATGACCTCATTATTTATTAGTTAAAAATTCTGGGTGCTAAAGCATACAACTATTTTAGTAGTTAATTCATTAAGGAAACAACAATATTAATAGAGTCTAAAGAACTGTCAAAGATAGTAGTGAAAAAATAAACAACATCTCCCACCCAAATAATATATTTGTGAACTTATATCGTATTACAAAATAATAAGATAGATAAAGGGAAGTAAAAATATGTACTTAAGGAGCTAGATGGTTCAGTATATAGAGTACTGTTGCTAGTCTGGAATATCTAACTTGAAATCTGACCTCAGATGTTAACTAGCTATGTAACTCTGAAAAAGCCTCTTAAATTGTTTTCCTTCATCCACTGGAGAAGGAAATGACAAAGTATTCTGTTTTCTTTCCCAAGAAAACCCACTCTGGGTCACTAAAATAATTAAAAAGTCTGAAAAACAACCACAAAAAAATATGCAAATGTGCAATGTTTCTAAGGAGTAGCTAAAAAAAGAAAAAAATTAACTTGAATTTGTCATTGAATGCACACCTTTAAGTTTCATTGGCCATCTATCTACAGTCAATTTTTAAAAAGTAAACAACCCTGCTCAGGAGTAGAACAAATGTTTCCATGTACCTACAGTACAAGGCAACTAAGTCTCAGTGAGGAAAAATGACTTGTCCCAGGATGTTAGAGACAAGAAAGTCAAGGTTTCTAGACTTGAATAATTAATATTGCATATATTGCTTATTTTTCTAAAAGGATGTAATAAATTTTAAAATGAGATTTCTGAACCTATACTGCTTACCTGTTTCCTTTTCAACATTCTTCTGTCTCTTCTGTATAATTTAAGTGGTCTTCAAAAAACCTCTTTTATTTCTTCATATTTTGGGTATCTCTATGATTAGCACCTTTCTCCTACAACATCTCAACCCTGGCAGGGGGAGGAATGGGAGCAGGAAAGAAAAGAAAAATTCAATTATTATAACAAATAAACATAGTTAAGCAAAATAAATCCAAAATTATTCAATGTCAAAGAATATCTGTATCATCCTGTACTTTGACACCATCACTCCTTCTGTCAGGAAGTAGATTTATATGTGTCATCTTGAGTGTTTGAAATTTTGGTTGGCTTTTACATTGATCACAGTTCTTAAGTCTTTCAAGATTTACTGTTTTAAATATTATTGTTACTGTGCAAATTGTTCTGATCCTCACTTCCCATGTTCTTATCACATTTCTATGAAACTCTTTCTTTTATTATATCTTATAGCACAATAATATTCATTATCTTTATTTATTATGGTTTGTTCACATATTCTCCAGTTCATGGTGTAGTACGGGGGGGGGGGGGGCATAACAGTTTTGCAGGTTTGGCTGAGTTCTAATGTCAGTTAGGAGTTTAGAATCTTGGGAAAGTTCAGTTGGACCTGGGAACTCCTGGAGGGAACCAGGGTCTGGCCAAGCTCCTTCTTGAGATTGAAACCTTAGCCTAGTTTTGCAGAGTTTTGAGATTTGTTAGTTTAGATAAAACCTTTGAATCTACCTACCCTACCTTATTTCCTACCTCCATTCCCTTACCTGAATGTCCGAGAAGAGTGAATAGGAGAGTGAATCAGAGAGTTAGTTTAAATCTGTGAGAGTCTAGTCCTACCCTTGCAGTAAATTATTTGTTGAGTCTTTGTATCCAACTTCCTAAACCCTTTTGATTTCAAAATCACCTTGAGAGCTGAGTAAAGGCAGATCCTTTCTCAGCCTCATACTCCTGCTTCTCTTCCCCAACCTGAAGTTTCTCTAAACAGCTGTTATGGCTTCCTTGATCCTTTCACCCTGACAATCTATCCTGAGAAGACAATAAACCCCTTTTGTGTTTAAAATAGACCTTTTGGTTACTTCATTAGTTAATTAGTAAGAAAGGGAAGAAGAGGGATAGAATCAACATGCTATGGGTTTGAGGGAATCCAGGGTATCCATCTTGAAGGAAGTGTAACTTCAAAACAAGTCCCTTCCTGTGATATTAACTAAAGCCTGTAGTTAATTTCAATCAGTCTATTTCCCTTCAGTGTTTGTCTTTAGCCTAAGTCCCAGTCTGTAATCCTGCTGCTGTTTGCCTGTTTAGATTAGTTCATCCTCTCCCTGACAGTACTTTTTACCTCAGTGTTATACTCCCTGAACTCAGACATTCCCTTATTTCTCCTACCACCTCAACTGCCATCCTTCATCATTGAACCTTCCTCATCCACTATATTGCCTTAACTTCCCTACTATCTAGTCTATTCACTTGATTACCTCTAGTCTTGGATCCTTTGCCTTGTCTTATTCCCTGATCCTACCAGTTATTACCCCTAGCTTCAGCCTCATATTATATCCTGCATCTCCCTATTACATCCTACCTAATCCCCATATTACCTCCCTTCCAAGTCCCCTAAAACAATGGGTACTTCCTTCCCTAAACCTATTTCTAGTTTGGATAATAATAGTATTTATTTTCCAGCTTTGTGAAAAGGATCAGATAAGAGTAATATAAAGTGTTTAGCAGAGGCCTGGCACATATTAAGTGCTATATAAAAGTTAATTAGCTAGTTAGCTAGTGGCAGTAGTAGTAGTAGTAGTAGTAGTAGTAGTAGTAGTAGTAGTAGTAGTAGTAGTAGTAGTAGTGGTGGTGGTGGTGGTGGTGGTGGTGGGAGTAGGAGTAGGAGTATTTGTAGACTACCACCAGATTAAAATATATGTAACTTTTTTTTTAAACCCTTGTACTTCGGTGTATTGTCTCATAGGTGGAAGATTGGTAAGGGTGGGCAATGGGGGTCAAGTGACTTGCCCAGGGTCACACAGCTGGGAAGTGGCTGAGGCCGGGTTTGAACCTAGGACCTCCTGTCTCTAGGCCTGACTCTCACTCCACTGAGCTACCCAGCTGCCCCTGTAACTTTTAATTACTTTAGGTCATAGTTCCAAATTGCTTTCTAGATCTAATACAATTTATACTTCCATGATTTCCTTATAATTTGTACATTATTCTTCATCATGATTTTCACCTCTCCCTCTCTCTCTCTTAAATATAAATCTCCTGTATTTTACCCTCATTCAAGTCTCTTATCCCTTCAGCTCAGGCAGTGTTTGTCTTGAAAACTTTCATTCCTGCCTTTGCAATGCCCTTGAAGGACACTAACAACTTTATGTATTACTCTGTAAAAACAACACTAGAGAAAAATTAAATAAGAATAACAGAAACCAATGTAAAGTTCATTTTGCAGATAATAAATAAGTACAGGTAGATGCGACTATGTTCTAAGAAAATGGAACAAAGGAGGACTTAACTTTAAGATACCATCAACACTATAAGATTTTTGCTCTTTAAAAGGTTATTAAGCTTGGGAAGAAAATGGAATAGGAAAAAAAAAGAAAAAATCCAAGGTCCAGCTATAAATTTCATCTACAAATGATTGCTCCATTCTTACAGGCAATACTATCAAAATGATATGTGTATAAAAGGCATTGGACTACAAATGGATCTTTTATTTAGAATAGATATTTTAGATTATATTATTCTGTTGATCCAATTGTCAGAGGACTTTTCTTGGAAGGAGCCACATAGATAATTTTCTCAGACCCTCTAATTGTATTTTATTTTCTGTCCCATGTCCTAATTTTAAAGCTTTGTTTAACTTTTTGATTTTCATTCCCCAATATGAAAATGTTAATCAAAATACATTTCTTCAAGCATATCCCAATTGACATGAAATCAATTTGTTTCCAATTATTGCTACTATGAGAAGGATTGATTTAAATATTACAGAATATTATGGGGTATTTTTTATCTTTGGCCACCTAGAAAAATATGCATCATAGCTGGAAAGTTACAGGATATAAATAATTTAATGATGTTTATGCACAATTTCAAATAATTTTTAAATGACTGAGCCAGTCATAGTGGCACACATGCCTTCTTCTTTCTATAGGGTAAGCTGAGGCTGATAGAACTATTGATCTGGAATTCTGAGCTGCAGTGTGCTAAACTAATGAGATGTCTGAATTAAAACCTGCCCCAATTTGGTAATCTTCTGAAGATTGTATTTGTAAGCCATAGAAGAAAAAATGGAGTGAAGGAAGTGTACTGCCTAAGGAAGGGCCAAAAGTCTGGGTCAGAAATTGAGCAGATCAAAGTTTCCTGAATCAATCCCTACTGGGATCCAGGTGCAAATAGGGAACCTTAGTCTATACCCCCCCAAAAAATGAAATAATGTCAATAAATAGATGAATGTATAAATATATGAGTCAATGAAAATCAAATCCATATAAAGTTCTACCAAATTTATTAGTGAATTTGTCTTCCCAACATTTCTCTAACATTTACTGTCCATTATGTCCAACATATTTATCTTTTCATTTTAAAATTTTTGATTTTAGTAAGGTGAGCAAATTTGAATGTAAGGAAAGAAATCCTGTTAGTGCAATAATGGATACAGTACAGAGAGCACAGTCTAGAAATTAATGTCCATAATGTACATCCAGTTGTGAAATGACAAGAAAAAGCCATAGTATAATAGAAACACTACTGGATTTGGAGTCAAAAGACTTAGGTTCACATCCAGGTTCTGCCACTTGCAATCTGGGGAAGCCATTTTAACTCTTTAGTCCTTAATTTCACAGACCAGTTAATTTTAGAGAGACTTGTCATTAGAAGAATAGTCTTAGTTTTTTTTTTCTTTGTTTATTTGCATGTGTTTGGGGCAGGGAGTAGTCTTATGTCACAATGACTCATAAAGGCCAACTACTAAGGCATGGAGAGAATGCTAGTTTAAAGAATGTCCACAATAAAGAAATAATAATCATCGATATTTATGAGGTGCTTTATGGATGGAAAACCATTTCATTTGTATCATTCCACTTTATTCTCCCAACAACCTAATGTAGTAGATTCTATTATTTTAATTTTTGGATGATAAAACTGAGGCAACTAGATGGCTTAGTGGGTAGAGACCTGGGACTATGGGACTAGGCTCAAGAACAAATTAGTTAAAAATCCAGTTTCAGACACTTACTAGCTGGGTGACCCTGGACAGCTCTTTTAATCTTGTGGCCTCAATTTCCTTGTCTGTAAAATGATCTGGACAAGAAAATGGCAAACTATGCCAGTTTTTTTGCCAAAAAAAAAAAACCCAAATGGGGTCACAAAGATTCGGGCAATCCAAAAAACAACTGAAATAACAGAGGCTACAAGAGTTTAAGTAGCTTGATCCTGGCCATTAGATTCCAGCCTATTAAGTGTTTGAAACTGTATTTTGATTCAGACTTTTTGAGTTAGTCTCTCTTTGCTCAATGTCACATACCAACTAATCTTTAAAGTTGTAAAGCCACTGACAAAATAAGTTTATTCTTTTCCCCCTGAAAATTTATTTATTTTGACGAGAATATTCTCAGATAAATGAGGTATTCCTGTAATTAGTACTTGGTTTCTGGAAGAATATGCAATGTCCTATACTTCACAGCTGAAAATATCTAGAACCCACAACATACCAATAAAACAACATTTACTCACTGGCAAATAAGAAAAGGTCAGAAGTTTAAAAAAAATAAAGGTAAGAACTTTCATGGAAAATCAAAAACTCATACATGGGCAAAATACAGAAAGTACACAGATCAAAAGAACTAAACCATGGATGTTAGGAGCTAATTAACATTCATTGATTCAGTAAATATTTGTTCAGCTCCAGAGCATCAACTAGAAATTTGTGCCCCTGGAGCAAGTGACAGGAGGAGGCCATTCCAGGATAGGGTTCCTTGAAACAGGAATTAGAAAGTATATCTTCTAATCCTCATGAGGCTAAAAGAATACTTACTCTTGGGGCTAGGTTTAGTAGGAAAGTTGAGGAAAATGGAATGGGGAAATGTGTTTGGGGAAATGGGAAAAGAAACTTCCCCCAGGATTAAATAACCATTTATAATGCTGAGAAAATTGAGGAAAAACACATTTTGATGAAGACAAATGGAAGATGAAGTACAGGTTGGGAAGTTTTCTTTCTTTCTTTTTCTTTCTTTCTTTCTTTCTTTCTTTCTTTCTTTCTTTCTTTCTTTCTTTCTTTCTTTCTTTTTTACTGGCAGGAGGGAGAGTCTTACAAAGCAAAACCATAATATTAGAGTCAAAGGAAGAGGTGGATTGTAGAATGATACCCTCAGTAGTGTTGTCTCAGTGCTGTAGAAAATTGTTCACTTTTAGGTAATGTCCTGAGACCTCCAATAATCTACTTATGGCCTATTATGCATTTGTTGTTATTGGGTAGTTATAAAAATTAGATTATATAGTTTTGTCCTTCTTAGAGGTTAGTCTAATAGAAAGTTAAGTCTCAACTGCATAGCTTATATATATACACACACATATATGTATATATATGTAGATATATAAATGTAGATATAGAGATATAGATATAGATGTAGAGATACATAGATATAGATATAGATATAGATATAGATATAGATATAGATATAGATTATTATAGTTTAGCTAGATAGCAAAGTGGATAGAGGGCTAGGCCTGGAGTTAGAAAGACTTGGGTTCAAATTTGACCTCATATACTTCTTATTTGTATACAAGTCACTTAACCCAATCATCTAACTCTTACTGCTCTTTGGTCTTAGAAGTGATATTGACAAAAATTAATGGTTTAAAATAAGATACGTTATTATGTGAAAAGTACCCCCAACAACCCCAATACAAATAAAATGGTATTAGAAGTCTAATTTTAAAGGAAAATTATTATTTCATTTGGAATTAAAGTATGAATAGGAATTCAACAAGCAAAGAGTAAAAAATAATTGAGCATGCATATATGCATATATTTCAAGCCAAAATTGCATTAGAAACTGAAATCGTCATCATAATCTAATCCAGAACACTAATATTGTCTTTCCAAATGACCACCACTAGGTATCCCACTCAAACCTTACACTCAACATTTCCAAAATAGATTCCATCACAGGAACATAGATAGGAATCTGGAAAACACTATGTAGTAATCTCCTCCAAAATCAGCAAGAAACCTAACACTTAAAGAAGTTAACTAACTTTGTTCTCAAATCTATTCATCTTTCTTTTGAAATCTGATCCTCTCTCCCACTTTGTTTTATTAATAAATGAAATAAACAAGCAAATAAACAAAGAAAAAAGAATAAATATATGAGTAATTAAGCACTCACTATTGCCAGAGTAATTAACATAAATTGAGAAAAGATCTACCCTCTAAGAACTTAAATTAGACATAAAGATGATGGAGACAATACATATGGAGGAGTAAATGCCAGATAGGAGTATTTTGATTTGAAGTCAACAGTATAGTGAGTGAATGAATAAGGCTTCCTAAAATCTAACAAATGGTATCACCCTGGTCACAATTAATTTGTATTCCTTCCCCTCAAAATTTCAGTATTGCCATTTCTGTCTTATCATTTACAAAATCTGTCTTCTCCCAACTCATGCTAAAACTAACCAAGACTACATAGTAATCGTATCTCAATGGGAACTGAATGTAAATCCAAATTGAGACACTTACTGGTTGTGTGACCTTGAGCAAGTCAATTAACTTCTGTCTGGCCCATTTCCTTCTTCTGTAAAATAGGAATAATAATAGCATCTAATCACTAGGGCTATTATGATGATCAAATGAGAAAATATTTGTAAAGAATTCTGAAGACCTTTAAATGCTATATGAATGATAGCATCATCATCATCATCATCATTAGCTAGTCTCCTTACTTCCAGTCTTTTTGATCTCCTATCTTATCTTTTATAAAACTTCCAGAATAATATTCCCAATATCCCAATGTGTAAGTCTGGCCATGTCATGCCCTTGACAAAATATTTATGTGACTCCAAACTGCCTAGGATGCAATAAAAATTTCTCATTCATTTATGATCTTCTGCAATGTGGTTTTAAGGTACTTGTTCTATTTTATTTTGCAATTTTCCTAGTACACATTCCATATACTAGCCAAACTAAAATAATAACTATTCTGTGATCTCATGAGAAAATCATATTATCTAAGAGCCTCAACTTAAATTTAAATTAAAAAAACAGTCAATATTTGGAGACTTTTCTAGGGGAAAACCAAAGGAGCACTCCTCCCCGACTCCATTTGATCATAGCTATGTTTTTTGGAGATTCTTACTTAAATCAATTTCAATACTATTAAGCAGAACAAATTCAATCCTTCTACTACATTTCAGCCTTTTAAATATTAGAAGACAATTTTCCCCCTACAGTCTTATTTTTCCTCAGGCTAAATATCTATCTTTACTTCAACTGAGAAATGCATTGAATAACACAGAGAACCTTCATCATCCTGGCTTCCTTCTTTTAGGCAGTCAGCTTTATCATTACTCAAAAACTCCATTCAGTCTCATGAATTTGGCTTTTCCCTAGAATGATCCAAATAAAAACCAGGCTGTTTTCTTCATCTTCTTTAATTTTGGACACAATGCATTTTCTGTTTTCAATCATTCCAAGATAAATACAGAGAGTTTCTGAATCTTAGATATTCAGATAATAGTTTATAACCACTGTAAGACATCTGGAGACTTTCTAGTAAATGAGCACTATAGGTTACTAACAAAATGCCACAATTTAGGCAATAAACATATATCTTTTTAGTGAATCATATAATCTGATGCATTTGTGGGAGATATTTTATTGAAATAATACCTTCAGGAAAAACTTTAAAATCCTTTAATTTCCATCTTATAATCAATAGTATTTAATGGTCCCAGGGCAGAAGAACAAGAAGGAATAGGCAAAGTGGGTAAGTGATCTGCCCACAGCTAGACCACACAGCTAGGAAGTGTCTGAGGTCACATCTGAACCCAGCACCTCTCATCTTTTGTCCTGGTTTTCAATCCACTTACCCACCTGGCTGTCCCCAGGAAATATCTTTAAGGAATTCTTAATAATGATAAGGTTTTTTTTTGTCAATAAACAATATATGGGGGCAATATATTCCTTTTAGTTAATTCTGTGATGGTAAAGATGAATTTCACTGCTATATCTCATTTACAAAAGTCTGTGTATTCTTTACTAATATCCCAAAGGAGAGTCCTTTCAATCCCTGTGTAGATTATCTTCATATATTATGCGTACATGCTGTTTCTCTTGATAGAATGTAAGAGCTCAGATTTTGTTCATTTATCTATGTATCCCTAGCACCTGGTGCTGTTCTTGGGATTTGCAATTTTTGTACATTAATATAGTTAGAGCTTTTCTCCACATATTTGACATTTAGACTTTCAAGTACCATGTAACTTAATCCAAACCCTCACAATTATTTGACCTCCAATATTCATTCTCTATATGTGTTCTTAAATCCAGCTAATTTCTGAAACATTTTACTTTTTTGTTCTAAGCATACCAGGCACTATAATGGTGAAGTTTCATTTGATTTATTTGCTTAACCTCAGGGTGAAAAATTATTTTTAAAACTTCAAAACATTTTAATTTGTGTTTTGTTTGTTGCCCTTCCAAATTTGTCCTCAATTATTTTCAAAATGATTGTTTAGCTGGGTCTTTGTAAAAGTATTCTTTAAACAGGTTCATTGCTTTTTTTTAGGTAAGGCACCCCATAACCTTTATAAACCTCCTTATAAACCATAACCTTATAAACCTTATAAACCATAAGATTTTACAGAAGAGTTAGTATTTCAAAGTGGAACTGCCCAGGCTGACATATCTTTTCTTTTCAGAGAAAACAAATGTTTGCCCTCTAAAGCACTTTTTTGGAATTTTGTTTTGGTCTTCACATTTGTTATATTCATAACCTGGGAAATGATGGATGCCACCTTGAATAACAGGGAAGGCAGTTGGAAGACATAAAATGTTCCCAGGTGCCATGAGCCAGGGGCAAACGTCAGTTGGCCTAACAGTATAAATACCCCCGACAGCCACTTGGAGGGGGTCTTTCCAGGTCTCTATGTCTCTGGGTGGTGAAGGGAGGCAGGGAGGTCTACAAAGAAGAGGGTAGGAAGAATCTGAATATTTACTGAAGACCTTGAGAGCTAGTGGATCACCAAACACTGACAGTGAGAAAACTGAGAGAATAAGATCACCAACACAGCTGCATCAATAGCATTCCCTATTCTCTGGCTTGGCTGTGATCAGGCTGGTCAGAGGTATAGTGGAGAATAAAGCTCCAGCTTCTACTAGATCAATAGCCTCCAGTCCTGATTGTCAACTAGTTATAGATAATAGGTTGATAGGGTCCCCAATCCCCAATCCTTGTCCTGTTTCTCCTTTCCCTTATTATAGATAAAGAGAATTTAATAAGTATCTTCCTGAGTTATTTTTATATCATGACCCTTAGGGAGGGAGTCAACGCAGTTAGATACCAAATGTAATCCAAAGCAAATCAAAGCCCTATATTAATTTATCCAACCCCAAGTTGGACCTGGGAAGGTTACACATTCATCTAACCTCTACAGATCCTCCCTGGGCAACTTTTAGAGAAAGGGGAAATTATAACAACTATCAAGGGTGATCAGGGTTTGTCTTCCTCCATCATCTGCAGCTAGGGAGAATACAGATAGATACATTCACATGACTGCATATCTATTTCTCCTTAGGAACCCCTTTTTGTTTATATCATATTATGATAATTCATTAACATTAATTAAAATAGTAATTATTTTATTTAATACTCATGCACTTTCTTCTATTCATATCTCATTTTTCATCACCAAGAAATTGTTTAAGTTGATTGGGATGGAGTTGTTTTAATTGCATTCCATATCATTTTCTAATTTTTAATATTTTTCTATCTTTCTTCAAATAAGACTAACAGTATTTAGAGATTATGTTCATGAATTCTTCCCAGAGGAATAAATTTCCTATCTGTTATAATAGTTCATTTTTTGTGATATTTGGTGCTTGGAATGCCCAGCATGTCTGGTGTCCTTTCTTAAAGTGGTAATAATGTAAAGGTGAGGCATCAGTATATTCTACAAGTCTTTGAACTAGCTCATCCTTTATTATTGATCTATACCATCTAACATATTTTTGCTATCCTTACCTATTCTTACTTTTACATTGAAATTCAAAATATTTATTATTTTACTTTTGAAGAACTTAAAACAAATTTTTGAAATAAATTGCCTGCCTCTTCATCCTCTGCAATAAAAGTTTATATAGAAAAATAATTATTTAAATGATCTTTTTTCCAGTTTTACCATGTAAGTCTTCAAAAGGAGTACTGATTAGGTGCAGTTGCACATGCCTATAAAGTATTCTGCTATTTTAAGAAACTGAACTTGGTAGATAACTTAAGATTTGGAGTTTTGAGCTACATTAGTGCTAAAGTTAATTGTCCATCTTAAGTTTAGTATTTATAGAATGAGGATTATCTAGGAATTATATAATATTATATATACATATGTCTATATATTATCTAAATATTACATATGTATATTCACATACACATATATGTATATAAGTATGTGTGTATACATACACATGCCCCCACCATATACATACACACACACACACACACACACACACACACACTTACACTGCTCCCTTTGGAAGCAGAGGGTCACCAGGCTGCCCAAGGAGAGTGAACAAATTTGGACCCTTGAATGGCCACTGAACTTCCAAGTCAAGAGAGAAAGAAAAACCCCTTTATAAAGTAAACAAACAAAAAATAAAACAAACAAAAAAAATTCTGTCTGCTGTCAGGACTTTCATTGAAGCATTCCTAGTGTGTCTGATTAAACAGTCCATATTTCTTGGCCAATAACATATTGCTTTGATGATTACCATGTTATAGAATAGTTTCAGACATCATATCTATTACCAGGCCCCCTTCTTATTTTTTTCCATGAATTCCCCTGACATTCCTGGCTTTTTCTCCTTCAACATGAAATCAGTTATTTTTTTTTGTTCTATGAAATAATTTTTGGGTTGTTTGATTGAGGTGGCACTGAATATATTACCTTAGGTACAATGGTCATATTCACTATATTGGCTCAGCCTATCCATGAGTAAATAATGTGTTTCCTGTTGTTTAAGTCTGACTTTATTTGTGTGAATAGTGAATTGTAATTGTGTTCATATAGTTGCTGGGTTTGTTTTGATATGTATGCCCCAAAGGATTTTATATTGTCAAGTTATTTTGAATGGGATTTTCTTTTCTATCTCTTGCTGTTGAACTTTGTGGGATCAAGTAAAATGCTGTTAATTTATGTGAGTTTATTTTGTATCCTGTTACTTCACCAAAGTTGTGAATTATTTCTAATAGTTTTTTAAAGACCTGTAATTTGCTGCATAGTGATCCAAAGGTAACAAATAAAACAGAAGGTTTTAAATTCTGCCTGAATCCACAGACACTCAGAATAATTCTGTATAAATTACAATCTAATAATTTTTTTGGGTGATGCTCTAGAATTTTCGAGGTATACCATCAAATCATCTGCAAAGAATGAAAACTTTGTTTCTTCATTACCTATTCTAATTCCTTCATTTTCTTTTTCTGATCTTATTGGTATAGTTACCATTTCTAATGTAATATTAAATAATAGTGATGATAATAGGAATCCTTGCTTTACAACTGGGAAAGGCTTCAGTTTATCCCCATTATAAATATTTCATACTGATGGTTTTAAGTAAATATCATTTATCATTTTAAGGACGATTCCATTTATTTAAATGTTTTCTAATTTTTATAAGAAATCAGTCCTTTATTTTGTCATATGCCTTTTTGCGTCTGTTGAAATAAGCATATAGTTTCTGTTGGTTTATTTATTGATATGGTCAATTATACTGATGGTTTTCCTAATATTGAACCATCCCTGCATTCCTTTTTAAAAAATATACTTCACCTTAGTGTATAATTCTGTAATCTCCTTGCTACTATTTTATTTAAAACTTTTGCATGAGTGTTCATTAGGGAGATTGGTCTATTGTTTTCTTTCTTTTAGCTCATCCTAGCTTAGGTATCAGATATCATATTTGCATTATAAAATGAGTTTGGAAGGATTCCCTCTTCCCCTATTTTTCAAAATAGTTTACATAGTATTGGAATTAGCTGTCCTTTGAATGTCTGAGAGAATTCACATGTGAATACATCTGGCCCTGGGGCCTTTTTCTTGGGTAGTACTTTTGCTTTGTTCAATTTCTTTTTTCTATAATGGGGTTTAAGTGTTGTTTCTTCTTTTTTCAGTAGTTTATATTTTTGTAAGTATTCATCTATTTCACTTAAATTGTCATATTTATTGACATACAATCAGACAAAACAACTTCTAATAATTGCTTTAATTTCTTCTTCTTTCGTTATGATTTCATCTTTTTCATACTAGTAATCTGATTTTCTTCTTTTTTCAAATCAAAAGTTAAATCAAAGTTAACCAATTTTTACCTATATTATTTGTTTTTCATAAAATATCTCCTTGTCTTTTCAATTTCATTAATCACTCTCTTGATTTTAAGTTCTTCCAGTTTGGTGTTTGTACACCCATTGACTCAGCAATACTGTCTATATCCCAAAGAGACTAAAGATAGGGGAAAAGAACCTACCTGTGAAAAAATATTTATAGTATCTCTTTTTTGGTAGCAAAGGAAACTAAATGTATGTCAATCATTTGGGGAATGACTGAACAAGTTGTTGTATAAGCTTGTTATTCAATTGTATTGTGCCATAAGAAATGGCAAACAAGATAGTCAAAAAAAATCTGGAAAGACTTATATGAAGTGATGCAAAGTGAAGCAAGTAAAACCAAAAGATCCCTGTACACTGTATCCGGATGATCCTTTTTGCTTTTTTAAGTTCTTTTCCCACTTGTCTTCAGCCTTTCTTAATTCTTTTTTGAACTGTGTTTTGAGTTCTTCCAAAGCCCATGTCCAATTCACTGGAGTATCCATTTTTGCTTGGTGTTCCTTGGTCCTCCTCTGTTCCATTTGCTCTTTGTTCATTACCTGGATAAAAGCTGTTGATTGTAAGTCCTTTTTTCTTTTCTTTTTCTGTTGTTTACTCATATTTTTTTCTTGTTCCCCCAACCCCCACACACACACACCCCCGGTCTTGGTCTTTGGCTGTAATCTTGCTCCTCTGATTATTTGCTGGATCTACTGGTTTGAGCTATTCTGTCCTGAAGGGGATTCTTCACTGCTCTTCTCTGCTAATTGACTAGGTTAGGCTGATGATATTGATGAGCCCTGAGGTCAGATCTTCCCCAGCTGGCAGCAGAAGCTGCAGGTGTATATGAAGGTATAGATCAGTGGTTCACAAATTTTTTGGCCTACCACCCCCTTTTCCAGAAAAAATATTACTTAGTGCACCCTGTCAGATACTATCAGTGCCCCCTTACAGTTATTCACCGCTCCCAAATGCATCTGTGGACACCACCCCCCCCTGGATCGCTGCAGTACCCACCAGGGGGTGGTGGCACCCACTTTGGGAATCACTGGTGTAGATAAAGGGAGCTGGGCTTCCCAGCCTAGTTAGCAATGTATTCTGTAGTGGTTACAGCCTTTACCCTGGAATCAGAGTCAACTGGATTCTTATAGCTACTCTCAGTAGTCTTTAGGGGAGAGGTGTTAGAGATTGAGCTTCCTGGCCCTCTGAAGGTTTCTTATCTACCCTGTTGATAAGATTAAGCCAGGCCAGATTTGATCTGTAGCCTGGATGTTCCCTGAGGGCAAAAACTTGAAAAAAGGGGAGGGGGAAGAGAAGATGGAGTGTTTTGGCTATGTCTAAACTGCCCTCTCTGCACTTCTCCTCCAGCTGCCTCCCTGTGGCCTATGTTCAACTCCCTGGGCCTGGCACATCTGTGCCAGCAAGACACTTCCTCCAGACTAGCACCCTTGCCTGTCCAGATATTCTAGCCATTGCTGGAGATTCACCACTGTAGGTAGGGAAGGGATTCTGGGCCCTTCCTTCTTCCTTTCCCTTGAACTGGAGAGTCCAAGAATTCAGGATTTTTTTGGTGTAACTTTTAAGTTGAATCCAGCAGGAGGGTCCCTCAGGTCTGTCCTGTTGTTAGATTTGGTTTTCTGTCCCCTCAAAGCACTTTGTTTTTGATTGGTGTTGAACGGTTTTAGAGGTCTGGACTTTTGTTGCATCTAAGCCATCATCTTGACTCTGCCTCCCCTGTACACTGTAACAACAAGATCAACTCTGACTTAACTGTTAACAACAGGGCAAGGATTCAAGCGACTCATGGCAAAAAAGACTATTCATCATCATAGATGAACCAGAATCCAAAAGTAGACTGAAACATAACATTCTTCATTTTATTTCCTCCACAAATATTTCTCTCAAGAGTAAACACGTGTCTTGTTTCCCAAAAAGACAAACATGAAAATATGTATTATATTATAATATACGTAGAACCATTATCATATTACCTGCTACCTTTCTTGGGGAGTATAATGAGGTTATGAGGAGGCACAAAATAAGAGTTTTGAAATGACAAAATAAAAATATCTAAAATTATATCAACATTTAACTGGAAAATAATTTTAAAGAAGGAAACAAGCATTTATTAAGAACCTATTATGTGCCAGATATTATATTAAGTCCTTTACAAATATTACCTCATTTGATCCACATAACCCTGGGAGGTTATTGTTATAATTTTCTCCATTTCATAGCTGAGGTAACTTGAGTTAACAGAGGATTTATCAATTACCCAGTGTCACATAATAAATGTGTGATGCCATATTTGAATTCATGTATTCATGACTCCAGGACCAGTGATACATCCATTATATCACCTAGCAGCCCATTATAACTACATGAATGTGTGTATTTGTGTTTACATATTATGGATATATATACCTAAAGAGACAGAGATAGGAGACAGATATACACTAAGATGTATGTGTTTTTAGTCAACCATAAATCAGTTAACAAATTAATCATTTATTAATTGCTTACTGTGTACTAACACAGTCCTACAAAGTGAAAACTGATATAGCACTTAGAAGTTTATAAAGCTTTTTTTCTCACAATAACGATATGTAAGCACTATTACTGACAGGAAGAGATGAGGGAAACTGAGATTCAGGGAGTGAGTCTGGTGGTCATGCTCAATATTATACAATTAATGTGATAATTAAAATGGCAGCATATTGAGAATCAGATGAGTTGAATTTAAATAGTAGGTCTTATTGGAATTCAAATTATCATTCTAATTTTTTAATTTTATTCTAAAGTATTAGATTATAATCTCTAATATCCTTTCTCTCATCAGATCTTAATATCCTAAAACATGTCAATGACAGGATTCATATCTAGACCAATCTCTTATCTAGTAATTTACATCATCAAAGAGAAAACATACACAGAGGGAAAAAATGAGGCTTAAATATGCACAACTAGCAAGTCTGAGCCAGTGGATAAAAAGAGAAATAATTTTCCCCTCTTAAATCTCTGATAATATAGTTTGAAACTAAGGTACTTAAAATATTGTGATTTCTATCCCAGTCATTTGTGAACAGTGCTTTATCTTATTCACTGCACACTAGAAACTAGACTTCATCATATTCATATGCCTTGAAGTCAAAGATCATATATTTTTGAGGTCCCCCTCTTTGCTTCATTTTGTTTTGAGAACCACAGTACTTCTAATAGTGGTCAACAGTTAGGTTAATAAATTCTTATTAATCACAGACTGATAATTAACTATTTTAATCCCCAACACAGGCACAGTCCAAAGCAAAGTGATCTTCAATAAATATCTGTTCCATTTAACTAAATTAAGAAGAAAAAATGGTACCATAAAATATGAATTTTAGTCATTTTCTTTGTAATGATATTTTAGTGCCACATGCTAGGGATGATTCTAACCTGGAGAAGAAAATTGAAGAAAATAAATGCCCCCATATTACAACACGGAGGGACAATTTGTGACTCCTTGGCTCTATGAATAATGCTGATCCTGACTTTGGCTTTGGATAAAACATAATTACAATAATAAATAAAGATTATCTAAGAGGCATACTCAGAGAAGTTGAAATTTTCCACTTTTCTGTTATTTCTGACTTATGAAAGGCTTAAAATTCCTAGATTGCTTTTAAAGATGAATGGGTCTAGCTCAAAGATATACTTTTCTAACTTTGGATTTAACACTAAATGCATAATTTCCCAGCAAGTTAGAAGGAAGAGGAAAAAAAGGATCATAATGGAAATCAATATGCAATATTATATATGCTAGTAAAGATTCTATTTCTTATAAACTCCATGCATTCATAGAAGCAGATTTATGAGACTCAGGGCAATAGTTCCTTCCCTGACTAAAAGCAAGCAAAGACATTATCTATATAAGGCATAAACAGAGCATAAAAACTAAACTAGTGTTTTATTTTTAATAATATTCAGAAGACATCATGTAAATCAGGGTCCTAACTTCAGAGCAAAAGATATCTATCATTCTTTCTAGTTCCACATCTCCTGCTGATGCATTTGTACTAATCTAATTTCACTCCCTTAGACAGCTAAACATATGCGTGCTCACAAACACACCCAGAGATTCTAGTGACTTTAATGATAACATTTTTTCTTTTTTCTTTTTAGGCTCTCAGTTCCATCCTGGACAGGATTCAAAATTCCTAATGTATCAATATTTTTAATCATTTTGGGGATGTGCTTAGGTGTGGGAAAAGCATTAGACTCTCCAAGTAGATTTCAGGATGAATTATTTCAAGTAATTGTGGAATTCTTACATTTATCACTTAGCAGCACCCCAAGTCATCTCAAATGGTTATTGAATTTTGCTATAAACAGTTCAATTCAACCAATATATGTTGAGTAGAGATTCAATTAAATTCAACAAACCTTAATAAAGCAGCTCTTATGTGCAAGGCATATATATAAGGAAGTTTCAGAGTAGATAGGGAAGCTAGTCTTGTAATCAGGAAGAACTGAGTTAAAATAGTTTCTCTGGGCATCTTTTAAACTCTCAATGCCCCTCAACACGCCCCAGATGGCTCTCTATAAGGCAGAAAAATTGCAGAAAAGCTCCTGATCTGGATGGGAGCTGGGAGCTTCTTCATCACTCAGCTCTCAACAGCATTTAAAGGATACATCCAGATCCCCTCCTTTTACCAAAAGAAACAAACACACAAACACAAGTATACATGCAGAATTTCAAGGCACATTGTTGTCAGAGCTAGGAGTAAAAAAGTATATATATATAAAATAGCTCTTGTACTCAGGTAGCTTAAATTCTCCTGAGGGATTCAACATATTAAAAAATAAATCAGTACAGAATATATGCTCTATAAACACAAGCTAATTACAGAAAGAAAGAGTACTTAAAAGTGGGTGGGTGGAAAGAAGGGAAAAATCTCACATATCTGGCCCCTGGGCAGTCATGAAAAAAAAAGCTAGAGGTCCTAAGAAGATAGGTGAGCGAAGAGTACATGATAGACCTGGGGGACAGCACCATGTTGGGTGCTGATGTGATAGGGATAAAGTTAACGTAAGTCCCAGTGCCTGCTCTAAATCACATCCTTCAGAATCCTTAAAGCAAGCAAAGGACTTGAGAAAGGAATTGATTGTGTTTTATGCAGACAGTGTCACATAAAGATGAAAAACAGCATGCCACATCCCCTTGAAATCCTGTGGTTAGTATGTAATGCTGCTGACTGATGACCGAGGAGCCAATCAATTTGGGGGCTCCCCAAAAGGAAGAGAAGATTGATGTTCATGCTCTTTTGGGGGAAAGAGATCATGAATTAGAACAAGGAGTCACATTTCTGGAATGTCTCTACTCTGATTGCTTGTGACTGAAATGGTGATCAGAGAAATGAAACTTTGCTCTAAGTAATATTTCACAATATTGCAAGAGTTATGATGCTATTAGAAGATTTATGAAGCAGGCATGGCATTAACAGGATCAAAGCAATCCACCTAAATTTATGGTTAATATCTTCTTGGATCTGTCTTTTTGCCTCTCTTGTGGAACATACTAATTGTAACTTACTATAAGAACATTTTTAAGGAGAATGAGCTATTATGGGATGATCTATAAGCAGTTATCTTTATAATAAACTATTATTCAAAACTTGTTTTGCTTTTGTGGAACAGATAACAAGCATTAATATGGATATTAGAAAATTTCTATTATTTTTAGAAAAACTGTACAATTAGGCAAATGTAGCATATCCAAATAGGGTCTTCTAGCTGAGTCAATACACATTTGCACATACTATTTTTATTTAAGAAAAGGTCTGTATGTTTTTATGACATACAGATATTTATGTATATATTTGTGATTCAATACATACTAGGACATACTCTGGTTAAGAAAATGTCAGTCTATAATATGAATGTAAATACACAAGTGTATATATGTAGGTAGCATAGGTGTAAATGTATTTATATAGCTTATATATACCAGGGGTCGGCAACATATGGCTCTTGAGCCACATCTGGCTCTTTTGAGGGCCAGACATAGCTCTTTCTGCAGGAGCCATAAAGTAAATTTTTTTTCAAGAGCACTATGAGCACTGTACGGCTCTCACGAAATTACATTTTAAAACTTGTGGCGTTTATGGCTCTCACGGCCAAAAAGGTTGCTGACCCCTGCCATAGAGCATGTTAGTATTTCCAACAGACATGACAGAGAACATAGAAAGGGAATCTCTCTGTCTGTCTTCTCTTTTTCTCTCTCTTCCTTCTCTGCCTCTCTCTCCTCTCTTCCCATCTCTTCTCTCTCTCTTTGTCTTTGTCTCTCTCTCCTCTCTTCCCATCTCTCCTCTTTCTTTGTCTCTGTCTTTGTCTCCTCTTTCTCTTTCTCTCTCTCTCTTCTCTGCCTCTCTCTCCCCATCTCTTCTCTCTTTCTTGGTCCCTCTCCTCTCTTCCCATCTCTTCTCTCTCTCTTTGTCTTTGTCTCTCTCTCCTCTCTTCCCATCTCTCCTCTTTCTTTGTCTCTGTCTTTGTCTCCTCTTTCTCTTTCTCTCTCTCTCTTCTCTGCCTCTCTCTCCCCATCTCTTCTCTCTTTCTTGGTCCCTCTCCTCTCTTCCCATCTCTTCTCTCTCTCTTTGTCTTTGTCTCTCTCTCCTCTCTTCCCATCTCTCCTCTTTCTTTGTCTCTGTCTTTGTCTCCTCTTTCTCTTTCTCTCTCTCTCTTCTCTGCCTCTCTCTCCCCATCTCTTCTCTCTTTCTTGGTCCCTCTCCTCTCTTCCCATCTCTTCTCTCTCTCTTTGTCTTTGTCTCTCTCTCCTCTCTTCCCATCTCTCCTCTTTCTTTGTCTCTGTCTTTGTCTCCTCTTTCTCTTTCTCTCTCTCTCTTCTCTGCCTCTCTCTCCCCATCTCTTCTCTCTTTCTTGGTCCCTCTCCTCTCTTCCCATCTCTTCTCTCTCTCTTTGTCTTTGTCTCTCTCTCCTCTCTTCCCATCTCTCCTCTTTCTTTGTCTCTGTCTTTGTCTCCTCTTTCTCTTTCTCTCTCTCTCTTCTCTGCCTCTCTCTCCCCATCTCTTCTCTCTTTCTTGGTCCCTCTCCTCTCTTCCCATCTCTTCTCTCTCTCTTTGTCTTTGTCTCTCTCTCCTCTCTTCCCATCTCTCCTCTTTCTTTGTCTCTGTCTTTGTCTCCTCTTTCTCTTTCTCTCTCTCTCTTCTCTGCCTCTCTCTCCCCATCTCTTCTCTCTTTCTTGGTCCCTCTCCTCTCTTCCCATCTCTTCTCTCTCTCTTTGTCTTTGTCTCTCTCTCCTCTCTTCCCATCTCTCCTCTTTCTTTGTCTCTGTCTTTGTCTCCTCTTTCTCTTTCTCTCTCTCTCTTCTCTGCCTCTCTCTCCCCATCTCTTCTCTCTTTCTTGGTCCCTCTCCTCTCTTCCCATCTCTTCTCTCTCTCTTTGTCTTTGTCTCTCTCTCCTCTCTTCCCATCTCTCCTCTTTCTTTGTCTCTGTCTTTGTCTCCTCTTTCTCTTTCTCTCTCTCTCTTCTCTGCCTCTCTCTCCCCATCTCTTCTCTCTTTCTTGGTCCCTCTCCTCTCTTCCCATCTCTTCTCTCTCTCTTTGTCTTTGTCTCTCTCTCCTCTCTTCCCATCTCTCCTCTTTCTTTGTCTCTGTCTTTGTCTCCTCTTTCTCTTTCTCTCTCTCTCTTCTCTGCCTCTCTCTCCCCATCTCTTCTCTCTTTCTTGGTCCCTCTCCTCTCTTCCCATCTCTTCTCTCTCTCTTTGTCTTTGTCTCTCTCTCCTCTCTTCCCATCTCTCCTCTTTCTTTGTCTCTGTCTTTGTCTCCTCTTTCTCTTTCTCTCTCTCTCTTCTCTGCCTCTCTCTCCCCATCTCTTCTCTCTTTCTTGGTCCCTCTCCTCTCTTCCCATCTCTTCTCTCTCTCTTTGTCTTTGTCTCTCTCTCCTCTCTTCCCATCTCTCCTCTTTCTTTGTCTCTGTCTTTGTCTCCTCTTTCTCTTTCTCTCTCTCTCTTCTCTGCCTCTCTCTCCCCATCTCTTCTCTCTTTCTTGGTCCCTCTCCTCTCTTCCCATCTCTTCTCTCTCTCTTTGTCTTTGTCTCTCTCTCCTCTCTTCCCATCTCTCCTCTTTCTTTGTCTCTGTCTTTGTCTCCTCTTTCTCTTTCTCTCTCTCTCTTCTCTGCCTCTCTCTCCCCATCTCTTCTCTCTTTCTTGGTCCCTCTCCTCTCTTCCCATCTCTTCTCTCTCTCTTTGTCTTTGTCTCTCTCTCCTCTCTTCCCATCTCTCCTCTTTCTTTGTCTCTGTCTTTGTCTCCTCTTTCTCTTTCTCTCTCTCTCTTCTCTGCCTCTCTCTCCCCATCTCTTCTCTCTTTCTTGGTCCCTCTCCTCTCTTCCCATCTCTTCTCTCTCTCTTTGTCTTTGTCTCTCTCTCCTCTCTTCCCATCTCTCCTCTTTCTTTGTCTCTGTCTTTGTCTCCTCTTTCTCTTTCTCTCTCTCTCTTCTCTGCCTCTCTCTCCCCATCTCTTCTCTCTTTCTTGGTCCCTCTCCTCTCTTCCCATCTCTTCTCTCTCTCTTTGTCTTTGTCTCTCTCTCCTCTCTTCCCATCTCTCCTCTTTCTTTGTCTCTGTCTTTGTCTCCTCTTTCTCTTTCTCTCTCTCTCTTCTCTGCCTCTCTCTCCCCATCTCTTCTCTCTTTCTTGGTCCCTCTCCTCTCTTCCCATCTCTTCTCTCTCTCTTTGTCTTTGTCTCTCTCTCCTCTCTTCCCATCTCTCCTCTTTCTTTGTCTCTGTCTTTGTCTCCTCTTTCTCTTTCTCTCTCTCTCTTCTCTGCCTCTCTCTCCCCATCTCTTCTCTCTTTCTTGGTCCCTCTCCTCTCTTCCCATCTCTTCTCTCTCTCTTTGTCTTTGTCTCTCTCTCCTCTCTTCCCATCTCTCCTCTTTCTTTGTCTCTGTCTTTGTCTCCTCTTTCTCTTTCTCTCTCTCTCTTCTCTGCCTCTCTCTCCCCATCTCTTCTCTCTTTCTTGGTCCCTCTCCTCTCTTCCCATCTCTTCTCTCTCTCTTTGTCTTTGTCTCTCTCTCCTCTCTTCCCATCTCTCCTCTTTCTTTGTCTCTGTCTTTGTCTCCTCTTTCTCTTTCTCTCTCTCTCTTCTCTGCCTCTCTCTCCCCATCTCTTCTCTCTTTCTTGGTCCCTCTCCTCTCTTCCCATCTCTTCTCTCTCTCTTTGTCTTTGTCTCTCTCTCCTCTCTTCCCATCTCTCCTCTTTCTTTGTCTCTGTCTTTGTCTCCTCTTTCTCTTTCTCTCTCTCTCTTCTCTGCCTCTCTCTCCCCATCTCTTCTCTCTTTCTTGGTCCCTCTCCTCTCTTCCCATCTCTTCTCTCTCTCTTTGTCTTTGTCTCTCTCTCCTCTCTTCCCATCTCTCCTCTTTCTTTGTCTCTGTCTTTGTCTCCTCTTTCTCTTTCTCTCTCTCTCTTCTCTGCCTCTCTCTCCCCATCTCTTCTCTCTTTCTTGGTCCCTCTCCTCTCTTCCCATCTCTTCTCTCTCTCTTTGTCTTTGTCTCTCTCTCCTCTCTTCCCATCTCTCCTCTTTCTTTGTCTCTGTCTTTGTCTCCTCTTTCTCTTTCTCTCTCTCTCTTCTCTGCCTCTCTCTCCCCATCTCTTCTCTCTTTCTTGGTCCCTCTCCTCTCTTCCCATCTCTTCTCTCTCTCTTTGTCTTTGTCTCTCTCTCCTCTCTTCCCATCTCTCCTCTTTCTTTGTCTCTGTCTTTGTCTCCTCTTTCTCTTTCTCTCTCTCTCTTCTCTGCCTCTCTCTCCCCATCTCTTCTCTCTTTCTTGGTCCCTCTCCTCTCTTCCCATCTCTTCTCTCTCTCTTTGTCTTTGTCTCTCTCTCCTCTCTTCCCATCTCTCCTCTTTCTTTGTCTCTGTCTTTGTCTCCTCTTTCTCTTTCTCTCTCTCTCTTCTCTGCCTCTCTCTCCCCATCTCTTCTCTCTTTCTTGGTCCCTCTCCTCTCTTCCCATCTCTTCTCTCTCTCTTTGTCTTTGTCTCTCTCTCCTCTCTTCCCATCTCTCCTCTTTCTTTGTCTCTGTCTTTGTCTCCTCTTTCTCTTTCTCTCTCTCTCTTCTCTGCCTCTCTCTCCCCATCTCTTCTCTCTTTCTTGGTCCCTCTCCTCTCTTCCCATCTCTTCTCTCTCTCTTTGTCTTTGTCTCTCTCTCCTCTCTTCCCATCTCTCCTCTTTCTTTGTCTCTGTCTTTGTCTCCTCTTTCTCTTTCTCTCTCTCTCTTCTCTGCCTCTCTCTCCCCATCTCTTCTCTCTTTCTTGGTCCCTCTCCTCTCTTCCCATCTCTTCTCTCTCTCTTTGTCTTTGTCTCTCTCTCCTCTCTTCCCATCTCTCCTCTTTCTTTGTCTCTGTCTTTGTCTCCTCTTTCTCTTTCTCTCTCTCTCTTCTCTGCCTCTCTCTCCCCATCTCTTCTCTCTTTCTTGGTCCCTCTCCTCTCTTCCCATCTCTTCTCTCTCTCTTTGTCTTTGTCTCTCTCTCCTCTCTTCCCATCTCTCCTCTTTCTTTGTCTCTGTCTTTGTCTCCTCTTTCTCTTTCTCTCTCTCTCTTCTCTGCCTCTCTCTCCCCATCTCTTCTCTCTTTCTTGGTCCCTCTCCTCTCTTCCCATCTCTTCTCTCTCTCTTTGTCTTTGTCTCTCTCTCCTCTCTTCCCATCTCTCCTCTTTCTTTGTCTCTGTCTTTGTCTCCTCTTTCTCTTTCTCTCTCTCTCTTCTCTGCCTCTCTCTCCCCATCTCTTCTCTCTTTCTTGGTCCCTCTCCTCTCTTCCCATCTCTTCTCTCTCTCTTTGTCTTTGTCTCTCTCTCCTCTCTTCCCATCTCTCCTCTTTCTTTGTCTCTGTCTTTGTCTCCTCTTTCTCTTTCTCTCTCTCTCTTCTCTGCCTCTCTCTCCCCATCTCTTCTCTCTTTCTTGGTCCCTCTCCTCTCTTCCCATCTCTTCTCTCTCTCTTTGTCTTTGTCTCTCTCTCCTCTCTTCCCATCTCTCCTCTTTCTTTGTCTCTGTCTTTGTCTCCTCTTTCTCTTTCTCTCTCTCTCTTCTCTGCCTCTCTCTCCCCATCTCTTCTCTCTTTCTTGGTCCCTCTCCTCTCTTCCCATCTCTTCTCTCTCTCTTTGTCTTTGTCTCTCTCTCCTCTCTTCCCATCTCTCCTCTTTCTTTGTCTCTGTCTTTGTCTCCTCTTTCTCTTTCTCTCTCTCTCTTCTCTGCCTCTCTCTCCCCATCTCTTCTCTCTTTCTTGGTCCCTCTCCTCTCTTCCCATCTCTTCTCTCTCTCTTTGTCTTTGTCTCTCTCTCCTCTCTTCCCATCTCTCCTCTTTCTTTGTCTCTGTCTTTGTCTCCTCTTTCTCTTTCTCTCTCTCTCTTCTCTGCCTCTCTCTCCCCATCTCTTCTCTCTTTCTTGGTCCCTCTCCTCTCTTCCCATCTCTTCTCTCTCTCTTTGTCTTTGTCTCTCTCTCCTCTCTTCCCATCTCTCCTCTTTCTTTGTCTCTGTCTTTGTCTCCTCTTTCTCTTTCTCTCTCTCTCTTCTCTGCCTCTCTCTCCCCATCTCTTCTCTCTTTCTTGGTCCCTCTCCTCTCTTCCCATCTCTTCTCTCTCTCTTTGTCTTTGTCTCTCTCTCCTCTCTTCCCATCTCTCCTCTTTCTTTGTCTCTGTCTTTGTCTCCTCTTTCTCTTTCTCTCTCTCTCTTCTCTGCCTCTCTCTCCCCATCTCTTCTCTCTTTCTTGGTCCCTCTCCTCTCTTCCCATCTCTTCTCTCTCTCTTTGTCTTTGTCTCTCTCTCCTCTCTTCCCATCTCTCCTCTTTCTTTGTCTCTGTCTTTGTCTCCTCTTTCTCTTTCTCTCTCTCTCTTCTCTGCCTCTCTCTCCCCATCTCTTCTCTCTTTCTTGGTCCCTCTCCTCTCTTCCCATCTCTTCTCTCTCTCTTTGTCTTTGTCTCTCTCTCCTCTCTTCCCATCTCTCCTCTTTCTTTGTCTCTGTCTTTGTCTCCTCTTTCTCTTTCTCTCTCTCTCTTCTCTGCCTCTCTCTCCCCATCTCTTCTCTCTTTCTTGGTCCCTCTCCTCTCTTCCCATCTCTTCTCTCTCTCTTTGTCTTTGTCTCTCTCTCCTCTCTTCCCATCTCTCCTCTTTCTTTGTCTCTGTCTTTGTCTCCTCTTTCTCTTTCTCTCTCTCTCTTCTCTGCCTCTCTCTCCCCATCTCTTCTCTCTTTCTTGGTCCCTCTCCTCTCTTCCCATCTCTTCTCTCTCTCTTTGTCTTTGTCTCTCTCTCCTCTCTTCCCATCTCTCCTCTTTCTTTGTCTCTGTCTTTGTCTCCTCTTTCTCTTTCTCTCTCTCTCTTCTCTGCCTCTCTCTCCCCATCTCTTCTCTCTTTCTTGGTCCCTCTCCTCTCTTCCCATCTCTTCTCTCTCTCTTTGTCTTTGTCTCTCTCTCCTCTCTTCCCATCTCTCCTCTTTCTTTGTCTCTGTCTTTGTCTCCTCTTTCTCTTTCTCTCTCTCTCTTCTCTGCCTCTCTCTCCCCATCTCTTCTCTCTTTCTTGGTCCCTCTCCTCTCTTCCCATCTCTTCTCTCTCTCTTTGTCTTTGTCTCTCTCTCCTCTCTTCCCATCTCTCCTCTTTCTTTGTCTCTGTCTTTGTCTCCTCTTTCTCTTTCTCTCTCTCTCTTCTCTGCCTCTCTCTCCCCATCTCTTCTCTCTTTCTTGGTCCCTCTCCTCTCTTCCCATCTCTTCTCTCTCTCTTTGTCTTTGTCTCTCTCTCCTCTCTTCCCATCTCTCCTCTTTCTTTGTCTCTGTCTTTGTCTCCTCTTTCTCTTTCTCTCTCTCTCTTCTCTGCCTCTCTCTCCCCATCTCTTCTCTCTTTCTTGGTCCCTCTCCTCTCTTCCCATCTCTTCTCTCTCTCTTTGTCTTTGTCTCTCTCTCCTCTCTTCCCATCTCTCCTCTTTCTTTGTCTCTGTCTTTGTCTCCTCTTTCTCTTTCTCTCTCTCTCTTCTCTGCCTCTCTCTCCCCATCTCTTCTCTCTTTCTTGGTCCCTCTCCTCTCTTCCCATCTCTTCTCTCTCTCTTTGTCTTTGTCTCTCTCTCCTCTCTTCCCATCTCTCCTCTTTCTTTGTCTCTGTCTTTGTCTCCTCTTTCTCTTTCTCTCTCTCTCTTCTCTGCCTCTCTCTCCCCATCTCTTCTCTCTTTCTTGGTCCCTCTCCTCTCTTCCCATCTCTTCTCTCTCTCTTTGTCTTTGTCTCTCTCTCCTCTCTTCCCATCTCTCCTCTTTCTTTGTCTCTGTCTTTGTCTCCTCTTTCTCTTTCTCTCTCTCTCTTCTCTGCCTCTCTCTCCCCATCTCTTCTCTCTTTCTTGGTCCCTCTCCTCTCTTCCCATCTCTTCTCTCTCTCTTTGTCTTTGTCTCTCTCTCCTCTCTTCCCATCTCTCCTCTTTCTTTGTCTCTGTCTTTGTCTCCTCTTTCTCTTTCTCTCTCTCTCTTCTCTGCCTCTCTCTCCCCATCTCTTCTCTCTTTCTTGGTCCCTCTCCTCTCTTCCCATCTCTTCTCTCTCTCTTTGTCTTTGTCTCTCTCTCCTCTCTTCCCATCTCTCCTCTTTCTTTGTCTCTGTCTTTGTCTCCTCTTTCTCTTTCTCTCTCTCTCTTCTCTGCCTCTCTCTCCCCATCTCTTCTCTCTTTCTTGGTCCCTCTCCTCTCTTCCCATCTCTTCTCTCTCTCTTTGTCTTTGTCTCTCTCTCCTCTCTTCCCATCTCTCCTCTTTCTTTGTCTCTGTCTTTGTCTCCTCTTTCTCTTTCTCTCTCTCTCTTCTCTGCCTCTCTCTCCCCATCTCTTCTCTCTTTCTTGGTCCCTCTCCTCTCTTCCCATCTCTTCTCTCTCTCTTTGTCTTTGTCTCTCTCTCCTCTCTTCCCATCTCTCCTCTTTCTTTGTCTCTGTCTTTGTCTCCTCTTTCTCTTTCTCTCTCTCTCTTCTCTGCCTCTCTCTCCCCATCTCTTCTCTCTTTCTTGGTCCCTCTCCTCTCTTCCCATCTCTTCTCTCTCTCTTTGTCTTTGTCTCTCTCTCCTCTCTTCCCATCTCTCCTCTTTCTTTGTCTCTGTCTTTGTCTCCTCTTTCTCTTTCTCTCTCTCTCTTCTCTGCCTCTCTCTCCCCATCTCTTCTCTCTTTCTTGGTCCCTCTCCTCTCTTCCCATCTCTTCTCTCTCTCTTTGTCTTTGTCTCTCTCTCCTCTCTTCCCATCTCTCCTCTTTCTTTGTCTCTGTCTTTGTCTCCTCTTTCTCTTTCTCTCTCTCTCTTCTCTGCCTCTCTCTCCCCATCTCTTCTCTCTTTCTTGGTCCCTCTCCTCTCTTCCCATCTCTTCTCTCTCTCTTTGTCTTTGTCTCTCTCTCCTCTCTTCCCATCTCTCCTCTTTCTTTGTCTCTGTCTTTGTCTCCTCTTTCTCTTTCTCTCTCTCTCTTCTCTGCCTCTCTCTCCCCATCTCTTCTCTCTTTCTTGGTCCCTCTCCTCTCTTCCCATCTCTTCTCTCTCTCTTTGTCTTTGTCTCTCTCTCCTCTCTTCCCATCTCTCCTCTTTCTTTGTCTCTGTCTTTGTCTCCTCTTTCTCTTTCTCTCTCTCTCTTCTCTGCCTCTCTCTCCCCATCTCTTCTCTCTTTCTTGGTCCCTCTCCTCTCTTCCCATCTCTTCTCTCTCTCTTTGTCTTTGTCTCTCTCTCCTCTCTTCCCATCTCTCCTCTTTCTTTGTCTCTGTCTTTGTCTCCTCTTTCTCTTTCTCTCTCTCTCTTCTCTGCCTCTCTCTCCCCATCTCTTCTCTCTTTCTTGGTCCCTCTCCTCTCTTCCCATCTCTTCTCTCTCTCTTTGTCTTTGTCTCTCTCTCCTCTCTTCCCATCTCTCCTCTTTCTTTGTCTCTGTCTTTGTCTCCTCTTTCTCTTTCTCTCTCTCTCTTCTCTGCCTCTCTCTCCCCATCTCTTCTCTCTTTCTTGGTCCCTCTCCTCTCTTCCCATCTCTTCTCTCTCTCTTTGTCTTTGTCTCTCTCTCCTCTCTTCCCATCTCTCCTCTTTCTTTGTCTCTGTCTTTGTCTCCTCTTTCTCTTTCTCTCTCTCTCTTCTCTGCCTCTCTCTCCCCATCTCTTCTCTCTTTCTTGGTCCCTCTCCTCTCTTCCCATCTCTTCTCTCTCTCTTTGTCTTTGTCTCTCTCTCCTCTCTTCCCATCTCTCCTCTTTCTTTGTCTCTGTCTTTGTCTCCTCTTTCTCTTTCTCTCTCTCTCTTCTCTGCCTCTCTCTCCCCATCTCTTCTCTCTTTCTTGGTCCCTCTCCTCTCTTCCCATCTCTTCTCTCTCTCTTTGTCTTTGTCTCTCTCTCCTCTCTTCCCATCTCTCCTCTTTCTTTGTCTCTGTCTTTGTCTCCTCTTTCTCTTTCTCTCTCTCTCTTCTCTGCCTCTCTCTCCCCATCTCTTCTCTCTTTCTTGGTCCCTCTCCTCTCTTCCCATCTCTTCTCTCTCTCTTTGTCTTTGTCTCTCTCTCCTCTCTTCCCATCTCTCCTCTTTCTTTGTCTCTGTCTTTGTCTCCTCTTTCTCTTTCTCTCTCTCTCTTCTCTGCCTCTCTCTCCCCATCTCTTCTCTCTTTCTTGGTCCCTCTCCTCTCTTCCCATCTCTTCTCTCTCTCTTTGTCTTTGTCTCTCTCTCCTCTCTTCCCATCTCTCCTCTTTCTTTGTCTCTGTCTTTGTCTCCTCTTTCTCTTTCTCTCTCTCTCTTCTCTGCCTCTCTCTCCCCATCTCTTCTCTCTTTCTTGGTCCCTCTCCTCTCTTCCCATCTCTTCTCTCTCTCTTTGTCTTTGTCTCTCTCTCCTCTCTTCCCATCTCTCCTCTTTCTTTGTCTCTGTCTTTGTCTCCTCTTTCTCTTTCTCTCTCTCTCTTCTCTGCCTCTCTCTCCCCATCTCTTCTCTCTTTCTTGGTCCCTCTCCTCTCTTCCCATCTCTTCTCTCTCTCTTTGTCTTTGTCTCTCTCTCCTCTCTTCCCATCTCTCCTCTTTCTTTGTCTCTGTCTTTGTCTCCTCTTTCTCTTTCTCTCTCTCTCTTCTCTGCCTCTCTCTCCCCATCTCTTCTCTCTTTCTTGGTCCCTCTCCTCTCTTCCCATCTCTTCTCTCTCTCTTTGTCTTTGTCTCTCTCTCCTCTCTTCCCATCTCTCCTCTTTCTTTGTCTCTGTCTTTGTCTCCTCTTTCTCTTTCTCTCTCTCTCTTCTCTGCCTCTCTCTCCCCATCTCTTCTCTCTTTCTTGGTCCCTCTCCTCTCTTCCCATCTCTTCTCTCTCTCTTTGTCTTTGTCTCTCTCTCCTCTCTTCCCATCTCTCCTCTTTCTTTGTCTCTGTCTTTGTCTCCTCTTNCATACATATATATATACATATATATATGTATGTATGCATATATATATACACACATATACATATATACATATGTATTTTTAGAGTTTTACTTTTTTTTCATTTTCTGTGCCTTTTTAAAAAAACAAATTCTTTATATCTTCTTGAGGACAGAAAAATCTCTTTAACAACTTAGACTATGATTCATTTAATGAACCACCATTTTTAGTTGTGTTGTTATACTCTAAAGACCATATTTTTTTTAAATAAGCTGTAATATATAGCCCAGTGCATAATGTTCATCTTGGAGTCATCAAGGTCCATCTTTCTGAGTTCAAATCTGGTCTCATCTCTATCTCTATGACACCGGTCAATTTACTTAACCCTCTTTGCCTCAGTTTCCACATGTATAAAATGAGCTAGAGAAGAAAATGACAAACCACTCTGGTATCTTTGCTAAGAAAACCACAAAGGGGATCTGGAACAGTCAGACAGCTAAAAATGACTAAACAATAATAAAAATGTTTGTTTTATTTTTCCAGATTATAATTATTGATTCATAAACATAGTCTCACTTCTACTAGTTGAGCTTTCTAAATAATACAAACTTTTGTAAATAATCATAAGAATTAATAAACATTCATTATTAAAATGTTAAATAACATGATATACTGTCAAAGAAAGAAAACTAATATAGAAATTAAAAAAAAACTATCATCTAAGAAGATATTTCTGAGGTCATCTAACCAAATTGCCAACTTAGTATAGAAGCTCTGTTTAGGTGGTAACACATTCACAACTTTTAAATTTCAAGTGACAAAGAACTCAGTACCTCAAAATGTATCTCATTTTTTTTCAGGTCAAAAATATTCATTTATGCAATGTTTACTATGTATCAAGAATTCTGATTAGCTCTGGAGATGCCAAGAAAAGGCATCTCCACCCAAGGAGCTCATGCTCTGCTTAAGGAGACAACATATACATTCAGAAGATTCAAGATAAATCTGGAGTAGATAGAAAGTAGTCTTAGTGGGGAAGACACTAGAAATTAGACAAAGGCAAAGCACTCTTTTGGAAATACTGATCATCTTTTCTCTTAAAAGAAGCCACAGAAGAAGTCACAGGTTAGTAGAGAGAGTATTCTAGAAGTAGATGCAACGACAAAAAAGTCCAAAAGTTTAGAAATAGAGTGCAATGTAATAGATATCACAAGTATTGAGTGATGGTATTGTGGAGAATAATCAATAAGAAATAATAGTAAAAACAAGTTGTGAGAAGGTGGTAAAGAGCTTTAAATGCCAAAGGACATTTTATTTGATCCTGGAGGCAACATGGTAAAAAAAGTTGAGTGGGAGATGGGTGTGACAAGATCATATATATGATATATGTTTTACAAGAATCATTTCAGCAGGTGAATGAAGGATTAACAGTCAGACAAAGAAGAGCTGAAAGACAATAGCCAAGAAAATGTAGAAAAAAAGCACTAAGAAGGAATAGAAGGATGCAACATACAATAGAGACATAAGTAGTACAAGAAGAGAACAATAGACTTGACAACTAGAAATCAATTGTAACTTTTAAAAGTGCAGATATTTCTTAAAACAGTCTCAGTTCTTCATCCTTCATCTTTTAATTGTGAGTCTGACCAGTAAAGTAGCACTAAAAGTAAAATTGCACTTTTCCCTAAATTATCAAATATTTATAAAGAGCAATCACATCCAACCTAACACTTCAGTACTTCATATTAAATAATTCGACTTTTTCCTCAACTGCTCTTTGTATGCCATAGACAGCCAACATTTTAGTCACCCTTATGTGGAGAATAATATTTTTTTGGCATTTAAAGTTCTTCACAACCTGGTCATTTCTTGGGTTTCTAGTCTTCTTATTTTTATTCATACCATTATCTAGCAATTTTTTCCAATCATACCACTCCATTTCCAAACTGTTACCTTTTCCTGGAAAACTCTCCCTAATAACTTCTGACTCTTAGAATATCTGACTTCTTTTAAGACAAAGATCATGCATTACCTCCTCAGGAGACGCTTCCCTATCCCATTCAGTTCTATTGCTTTCCCCCCTAGTGTTACTTTCTTTCTCTCCTGTATTTATCTTATATCTTTTTTATTTTTTTTTAAACTCTTAACTTCTGCGTATTGGCTACTAGGTGGAAGAGTGGTAAGGGTGGGCAATGGGGGTCAAGTGACTTGCCTAGGATCACACAGCTGTTATATCTTTTTATTTTCTATGTTGTCCCCCTCGTTAGAGTATGAGATCCATGAGAGCAGACATGTTTTTTTGTGCTTTCTTCATATTTCAGAGTTTAGCACATCTACAGCCCCTCTGATAATGTTGTGTCCAGAATCTAACAATATTCCAGAGATTGTAAACAATAAGGTCTTTGGTAGAAAGGAATATAACACATACTCCAGGTAGCCATAGATAAATTTAGTGTTTAAGGATGGAGAGAAGGAGCTTTGGAAAATAATGCCCCATGATACTGACTTCTGAGGGCACGAGGGACAGTGACCCCCACAAGGCAAAGCTGCCAAAGGAATTGGGAATGAGGCAGGACTAGGCCAAGGAGAAAATAATACAGATTAAGACTATTGGGATAGAGGAGAAAAGAAAAAGACATTTTTATATCAGTAATGAGAGGAAATCATTACTCTTAAAATTCCTGCTTTGAATGCCTATATCAAAGACTCTAAAGATATTTTTACTCTAGCTAGAACAAATAATATTTTAAAAATGGTTAGTCAAAGAACAAATCAGAAAAAATCACTATAATAATTATAAATAAAATAATTAGTACTACTAGATTATTTAGTTTCCCATTAATTTTTAATTTGCCTTTCCATGAACCCATATTAATTATAATTTTATTACATTATTATATTAAAAGGTTGCATTCATTATTTCTGCTTTACTGCATTTGGTTGTTAAGATTTTATCCCCTAGCACAGTGATGGGCAAACTATGGCCTGTGGGCCAGATGCGGTCCCCTGAAATGTTCTACCCCACCAATGGACATTATTCCTAATCTGATGAATACAATGAATAGGATACAATACAATGAAACTTCAAAAGAGTTGCAGTAGAAACAGACTGAGAGATGAGCATTTCCTTTCCTTTGGCCGCCTCTTTAAAAATTTTGCCCATCACTGCCCTAGTACATGGTCAGTTTTTGTGTATGTAACATGTGCCATTGAAAAAAAGTATATTTCTTTTTATCCCCATTTAATTTTCTTCAGACATCTATTAAATATAACATTTGTAAATTTTCATCCACTTTATTTATTTCTTTTTTATTTTTTGGTTAATACTTAGTTCTGATAGGGGAAGGTATATATTAAACTATAGGTAGTATAGTTTTATTATTTCCTTCTTAAGCTCTGTTAGTTTCTGCTTTAAAAATCTGGAGGCTATACTATTTAGTGCTTATATGGTAAGTATTGATATTACTTCATTGTCTACACTATCTTTATCAATATGTAACTTCCTTTGTTATCTCTTTTAATTTTTTTGATTTTTGCTTTAGCTTAGTCTGAGATCATGTTTGTTACTCTTGCTTTTTTTTAACTCAGTTGAAGCCAAATTGATTCTGCTCCATCCCCTTACCTTTTTTCTGTGTGTCTACATGCCTCAAGTGTATTTCTTGTAAAAAAATATGGGATAGCATTCTGGTTTTTAATCCATTCTGTTAACCACTACCATTTTATAGGTGTGTTCATCCTATTTACATTTACAGTTAAGATTACCATCTGTGTATTCCCCTCGATCTTGTTTTTCCATTTTAATCCTGCACTTTCTCATTTCACTCTATCCCTCGATAAAAGTATTTTGCTTTTAATCAAATGAGATACTTTTTGGAATCATTTTGTAAAACTTAAAGAAGTAAGTTAATACATTTTATTATTTACAACAACCTCTTTCACTCATCCACAGAATCATGATGCCTAAAAAAAACTTTATTGTAAAAGAGAGAAACAAAAGTTAAAGTCATTAACCAATGAATCCACATAGTATGATGGAATAAGTAGTGTTGCACAAGCAGATCTCACCCTTGTAATAAATGAAGGAATTTGTCTTTTCCTCGTCTTGTTACCTTTGATTACCTAGATCTGCAATAGTTTAGTTGCAATAGAAAATTTTCCCATGCTTCTATTTATCACAGTCATCATTTCTTACAGCACAATAATAATTCATTACAGTTAATTATCACACCATTTTTAGCTCCTGACTAATTGACGAACATCTAATTTGCTTCCAGTTCTTTGCTACTATAAGAAAAATGCTGCTGTAAATATTTTGCTTAACATAAAAGACGTTTCTTTTGTATTCTCTTTGGGATATATGTCTAGTAATTGGATCTCTTGCTCAAGTGATATGGATATTTAAATCATTTTCATAGCACAATTTCAAATCATTTTTCTGAATGTTTCTGAAATTTTATCCACAGCAGTATAATATCATGAAAATATATTTTATTCAATTTTTAATTTTAATTTTGTTATACAAATTTTAGAAATTAATAACTTAGAAATTCTGTCTTCTCCTATAGGTATGTATATACACACATACACTTGTATATTAATGCATACATATATGTGTGTACATATATATATATATCTTTATATATGCATCCTCTTCTTTTCCTTACTGATACAAAAATTTTAAATTAATTGATTGTAAGTAGTAAGAAAGGAAACAAGCATTTATTAAGCACCTTCTATGTACCAAGCATTTTCCCAAACTCTTTACAAATATTATCTCATTTGATCCTCACAACTATCCTAGAACATGTTATTATTGCCTCCACTCTATAATTGAAGAAACTCAGGCAAATACAGGTTAAGTGACTTGCCCAGGGTCTGAGAGCTGGTAAGTTCCTGAGGATAGAATTTAACTCAAGTCTTTTCTAACTCTAGGTTTAGCACTTTATCCACTATGCCACAGTTATCTCTTTTATATACATATATACATTTTAATTAATAAAAAACAGAAACAAAAAGAGGACAGAGTTTGGAGTCAGTAGGACTTTGTTTCACATTACTCAGACTGTAAATTAAATGACCTTGAACATGCCATGTAAATTCTCTGTGTATCCATTTCTTTGTTTGTAAAATGAGGGTTTAATGACCTCTAAGATCCCTTCTTGCTTATCATCTATGATTCAATGGTCAGTTTATATATGTGATATATATATAATATTTTTTTTGAAGAATCTCTTAAAGTATCCTGGAAAGGGGTCAGGAGACCCGGATTTTAATCTTAAATCTGCAAATAACTAGCTTTATTACTTTCAATGAAATCATTCAGTCTTTGGGCCTTACCTTACTTATTATAAAATGAGGAAATTGGATTATGGTGGCCATTAAGATGCCTTTCAGTTCTATTAAGCTATGAACCTCAAAACCTCAAATATGGAATTAATTATACATTTTATAATGATACATAGAGGTCTACAGTGATATCACAGCAGTCCAACGGAGATTATAACTCTCAGGTAAATTCCAGGATAAAAAAGTATTGAGTTGTGAGTTCTTACAGGAGTAGGTAAAAATCATACTGCATGAATGTGAGAGTTGATGATTTAGATAAGAAGCTCCAAGAAAAAAGATTCTGGCAGTGAAAAAGGAATTTCAGAGGCAGCAGGTAACACAGTGGATAAAGCTCCAAGCTTGGAGTCAAGAGGACTGTGGTTCAAATATGGCCTCAAGGAATCAAATCTGGCTTTAGATTCTTCCTAACTGTGTGACCCTGAACAAGTCACTTAAACCTAATTGACTAGCCCTAGTGTTCTTTTATGTTAGAATTGATTCTAAGACAGATTGAATTTTTTGAAAGAGAAAGAAAAGAAAAGCTATTACAAAATGCTACAAAGTATAAAGGTTTAAAAAAAAAAAACACCTGCCATCATCTAAACCACTTCCCTACTCCAAAATTTTACTGCATTAAAGTAGTATGCTATTGTCAGGAATGATAGATTTGATTTCAGAGAACTTGTGATCATATTCTAAATACATTGTTTATTATTTATGTGATCTTTATCAAGCCATTTAATCTTAAGATATTCCCCATAAGTATAAGGGGGTTGAAGTAGATGATTTTTCCAGCTTTAAATCTAAATTTCCAGCTTTTAAATATGAAAAGTCCTCTTTATCGGAGTCAAAGAGAAATTAAGTTAAACTTAGGATGGGGGGAGACTTCTCCATTTTCTCTAGATTTTGTATATTACATAAAAAATTAAATACATATGGAACATATGCCACAAATGTCAACTTATTTTTAAATGTAAGAAACTATCTCATAATATTCTATTAGCATTTCATTTAGTTTAACAAAATCTAAAAACAAAAAATTATATTTTACCAGCTATTTCCAAAGAATACTTTTAATGTTAAAACTGGACTTTAATAAATGAAGAGTTTTCTTAATTGACTAATGATTTGGAAGGAAAATGTACAATGTAATTGTATTTGACTTCAGGTTTCTAGGGGGGGAAATCAATTATTCCCTATTTAATATTTATTTACCTAGTAATTATTAATCAAGAAGTTTTAGTGTTGTCTGTACTCAAAATCAACTGTGTGTGGGTTAATTGAAAATTTTTAATTAAAGTAACTTAGCTCCATCTATCCAACTTTAAACATTTCCCCAAAGGCTTTTATTGCTTAAAAAGTTCAAACAAAATTAATATTGGACACAATGCATATACTCAATAGGTATGCCAAGAAAATAAGTACAATGGTTTGAATAATAATTTAAAATTTATTGACATAAATTTAATTTCATTTTTTGGCCAAGGATATTGGTCAACTTAATTGGCTCCAGTCCTCAAAAATAGGAAAAGTAGTAATCTGATTAATGGTAATAATAGCATTTTCATAGAAATGATGCTACATATTTTTCCAGTATAGAGCATGAGAAAATTCAGAAATGTTTCCCTCATCATACTGCCTTATGATTAAATAGTGTTATATTGCTCCAGAAGGCAGCCAGATGGGTTTCATATACAAATCAAAATGGATTTTATTTGCCATGAAACCTTCAAGTCCCAAACTTTTTCTTGACTT
>NC_058131.1:187253392-187300892 GCF_016433145.1 Gracilinanus agilis | reverse complement strand
CTGAGTTCAAATCCAACCTCAAACACTTTGTGATCCTGGGAAAGTTACTTAACCTCCATATTCCTCAATTACTTCAACTCTTAAATGAGGATTTGAATCAGATCTATCTCATGTAATTCTTATGAAGTCAAAATGAAATAACATAAATAATGTTTGTAAAGCATATAGCATGACATCAGATATATAAAAGGTGCCTAGCAAATGCTTTGATCTTTCCACTCATTGCTATGCAGTGTTAAGCTTCTAGATTCACTTTCCTATCTTTTCTGTTTTATTTAAATCCTTGAATTGTCAAGTATTACTTTAAGCTCATAAAAACAATCACTAAGAAACACTGATGTTATATTTTCAATCTTCACTTAAGAAGGCAGAAAAGCATTTCAATCACCTTAGATTCTTTTCCTCTTATTAATCCAATCTATACTACTGGGTAAAATAAAGGTTATGATAATGGTAGACTAGTTTATCTAAAGAAAATCACTCAAATGGAACCCTTCTCCAATTATATCACATAAATTCTAGTTACACCTTTATAAATAGTCTCTCTTGTCTATTTCATTGTTTGAAGGATTTCTTACATGAACTAGAAAATAATTTCTTTCAGTAAATACTATTGATGCTATTCATTTTTAAATTATAGTTATTTTCAGATGTATAAATTATATCATCCTCTCTACTCCAAGAACACAAAAGATCCTTATTTGGAACAAAGAAATCATGCTTAGTAGTCTATAAGTCAGTATGAATATATAAGTTTAATCTACAATCTATAATATTCAATTTATAAATCTATCTATAAAGTACTGTTGCCATTTTCTTGTGTTAGTATGGCACAGCAACAAGGAATGAATGTATTTCTATTTGTTTCAGCCTTCTTTCATTTCTAAACAAGGAGATGCTCTTTGAGTCATTCAATAGACTTCTTTCAGGTGAAAATTCCTCCATTGAGTTGATCAGTGAATTAGCCCAGCGTAGTCTCACGGAATCAATCAAAAAATCAAAAACTTATAAGAAATTTAAAAAATATATCAATCAAAAGGATTAAACCAGGTACAAAATGTCCTTGAAAGAAAAAGTCACTGAAAGCTATTGAAGACACTAAGTGATGCTGCACGCAAAATGCATCTAGATTGGTTGAAGGATGCTGGCCATACCTTGTGGGTTTCAAAAAAAAAGGTTGATGTATCCTGCTTCCATGATGTTTTCTAGATATTTCTCCTTAAGTAAATGTATAGAAGGCCAAGAAGTTCTAGGAATAGTGATGAGGTTAGTAACCAAACACAGGACAGAGTTTATCTTACCTAGGTAAAATCACTACCTTCCCTGCCTGCTGATTTGATTGGCACAACAATCCACTGAAAGCATGCTTTACTTCAGTTAGAAAGGATTAATCTAATCGAAGGAAGTGATCAAAAATGAAGGAAATATTTATAGATAGAAATTAAAGAAATTAAATTACTATGAATCTGGAAAAAACTACAAACTGTATTTTAATACATTATCATGTTTTCCTTGTTAATTATTTATAAAGGCATAACTTAAAGTTCAGTGTGGTATAGAGTTGTCTGAAAATATGAATGAATATATCAGTTTACATGTTTCTCTTTCAAAACTAGATATATTTAATATTGAATTAACTTAAAAGGTTTTTAACATTATTGTGACAAACTTAAAATATAGTATCATGTTTTTATTCAATAGTTAGACACCATATTTTAGCAGATATTCTGACATATTAGAAAACCAACTCAAAACTATTTTTCTTTAGTAAAACTACCATGCTTAAATCAGTAGAAGTTAATGTACTTTTAAACCTTTATATAAAGTTTTTTTTGGAGTAGAGCTGTCCAGTCTTGCTGATTCCTAATTAGGCTTATGCTGTCTGACCTTTTCAGAGAAAAACCACATCTGTCAGACATACTAATAGGTAACTGTTCATTTCTCTCTTCTTGTCTTTGAAGCTACTTTCTGTATTATATGCAGCAAGTCTTAAACTATGCCACCCTAAACTTTTCCTTTAACTATAAATTATCTACCTGTTTTGAGGCTAACATGATTTTCCCTGTGTTGGACTTAGTTTTTATTGGACAGTAATTCACATTTGGGATCAGGGATTCAGTCTTTAAGCAGGAGAAGAACATCTCTAGCTACTCTGGGAATTGTACAACCCTATGGCTCTCTTTGTCCAAGGACTCAACTAATTAAAAGTTAGATTTTTTAAAATTTTGTTTTCTTTACTGTACTATCTATGAATCTCACATGTGTGAATGCCTAACTGATGTTAAGTCATTCCTTCATCGTAAAAGACTATATGACCACAAGATCGAAAGGATAGCAACCCCTCCCAGAAGTGCTTGATCTTTTGTTCAAGGGATTTACTGAAGCAAAATTGGTAAATGAACTGTTCTGACTTTTTGAAACACTAAAAATCAGCAGGTTATCTGGAATGAAAAATGAGGGTTAAGATGTTTCTATTGTCCAGAATAAATGAAGAAAGGAGGATAAGAGGATAAGGAAAATGATAAATATTGGAGGGGATGTGGTAAACTGGAACACTAATATACTGCTGGTGGAGATATAAACTTATATAAACATTATGGAGAGCAATTTGTAAACATGTCCTAAGGGCCATAAATCATACATACTCTTTGACCTAGCAATATCAATACTAGGTTTGTATATGAAAGAGATTTAAAAATTGGAAGTAACCCACACTATCCCCAATATCTGTTAATTGGGGAACGGCAGAACAAGTTGTTGCTCATTAACATTTTTGTGCCTTTAGAAATGAGGAACAAGATGATCATCAAAAAACCCTGAGGATGTCAGCTGGGTAGCTCAGTGGATTGAGAGCCAGGCCTAGAGACGGGAGGTTCTAGGTTCAAATCTGGCCTCAGACAATTCCCAGCTGTGTGACCCTGAACAAGTCACTTGACACCCATTGCCTACCCTTACCACTCTTCTGCCTTGGAGCCAATTCACAGTATTGACTCCAAGACAGAAGGCAAGGGTTTAAAAAAATAACAAAAGCTCTGAAAATATTTATATGAAGGGATGCAAAGTGAAGTGAGCAGAACCACGAGGATGTTGTACACAGTAACAGCAATAATGTTCAGTGATTGACTGTGAATGACAACTATTAATAGAAATACGAGGATCCACGATACCTCCAAGAGATTCATGATGAAAAAAATCTATCCATTACCACAGAAGGAATTCCTGGAGTCTGAACACACAATGTAACATAGCATTCTTCTCTTTATTTCTTCCATGAATCTTTCTCTAAAAAAGTAATATATATCTTGTTTCACATGATGAACATGAAAATATGCACAGCTATATGATATTATATAATATTTTGGGGAAGGGAGAGAAGAGGGAGGAAGAGAATATGGATTGCAAAATGTCAGAAAATAATTATTTAAATTAAAATGGTTATTGAAAGGTAATTCATTTTTTAAAATAAGCATAGAGATGATAATTTAATCCATGGTATTTGATGAGATGACCAAGGGACATAGAAGTAGAAGAAAAGAACACCTAGGAAAGAACCCTTTAGGACATTTACCATTCAAAATAAGATCCAACAAGGAGACTAAGGATTGGTTAGACACCTTGGAGGAGATCTAGGAGAAAATCTAGAGAGAGCAAAAAGGAAAAACAGGTGGCTGACAGTGTCAAAGACTGCAAAGAAATCAAAAAGGGTAAGATTTGAAAAAAAAGTAACTAGATTTAGAACTTAAGAGATCCTTGCTAACTTTGGAGAGAACAGATTTGTTTATAACTATCATAAAGCATGGTTCAAAAACCAGCAAAGTTTCAAGGATAGAACTATTTGGCATGTCCTGAAATGAACCATCCTATTTAAGTAATAAATTGGGTATCTTGTAGAAACCAAACCATATTGATAAAACCTATTCAAGTGACCTTCATTGTACCTTTATGGTAATTAAACTTGTGTCTTAAGATAGGGTAGATCAAGTATAATCTCAGTAAATTTCCTGAAGAAACTATCTCTTGAGAATTTCCAGTAAATGAAGTGATGTGAAGACCCCTCCTGAAGGGAATGTAAAGCTTTTCTCCTGAAGACTAGATCTGAAGACTGAAAAAATTAAATAAAAATTCAGGCCACAAAATGTTGGATAGCTTTGTTTTTGTAAACTGTGTGAAGTTCGGGCAGAGGGATTTCACAGAAGTAACTCCAAGGCCATTTAAAGACTGTCCAGGCGATTTGGATGCAGCAGATTGAGGCGGATTTTTACAGTTAAGACCTCCATCAGCTTTCTGTCATACTTCAGCCAGAGCATTCGTGACTTCATTTTATTGCTTTCGGGCTTCTGTTCACAAGTTTAGAAGACTTTGCAAATCACTAAACACCTGTTACCCTCCGTTGTCTCCACTTTAAAATGGGGATAACAACCGAATAGGATCTGCCTCACAGCATTGTTGTGAGGATCAAATGAAATATTTGTGAATGGCTTAGCACAGGACCTGGAACCTAATAGGTGTTATATAATGCTTTTTCTCTTCCCATTCCTTCTCTTCTGCCAAACCAGCTTCTTTACCTTGCCTCTGCATTTGAAATAATACTCTTGTGCAAACATGAGAGGGATAGTCTTTGTTTAACCATTACTTCCCATCTTAAAATTCATACTGAATTGATTCCAAGGTAGAAGAATGGTAAGGGCTAGGCAATGGAGATTAAATGACTTAACCAGGGTCACACCACTGGATATCTGAGCCCAGATTTGAACCCAGGACATCCCATCTCTAGGCTTGGCTTTCAAAACACTGAATCACCCAGCTGAACCCATGAAATTATCTCAGTGTTGTTAAAGTCCAAAAACCTATTATTCCCCAGGTTGGAAGTATGTTTATTCCTAATATTTTCATTTCTGAATGGATCTACATATGGTTTAACCAGAAATGGTAGATATACTGATAATGAATGTTAGAAGAGCCAGTTATATTTACTGTTATTTATCTTGACTTGTTGCTTCTTGCCTCTGACCACAAATGTATTCATTGAGGACGTATTGATTAAGTGGACATCCAGGTCAGTAATGGTCTATATGTAAAATTTTATCATTCATGGTCTACTGTTCTTTATAATGTCATAACTGCATTTCATAATAAGATATGGCCATAGCTCCTGGCACCAGTGCTTGGAATTGGAATAATATCACCTCCTTCACCAACATAACTATCAACAATTTGGAAATAGGTCTTGATCAATGACACATGTTGAAACCAGTGGAAATGCACATCTGCCATGGAGGGGAGAGGGAAGTCAGGGGGTGAAGGGGAAAGTAAGAGCATGAATTATGTAACTCTGATAACTTTTCAAAAAAATAAATATTAATAAATGTTCAAAAAACCCATAATTGCTATCAAGAACACTAATAGAAATAGCTAACATCTAAAAAAATATCGCTTCCTTATTAAGAATAAAAAATTGGAAAAGACAATTGATGGTTGTGAATATGTACTAGAGATTTTTTAATGACCCTTAAAAAATCCAATTATTGTTCTAATTCCCCATTCCACTGGGAACTTTGAAAGCAGGGATCATCTTTTGTCTTTCTTTTTATCTTCAGCTCTGGCCTCTGTATGTATCTGTGGGAGAATGTCAATGACTTTTTGTGGGGAGGTGTTTTGTATTACTGTTCTTCATACATCCTATACTAGAAAATATTTCTAAAAATCATTAATTTATCTAAATAATTAATATATCAACTAATAATTATTGAGGGAATCACATTGGTAGTGTTCGTTAACTGTAACATTAAGCATCCATAACCATCAGGACTACCACTAGATTCTGAAATATCAAGAGATATATTTAATCTGGGAATACTATCTGCTACTCTGAGTGGAAGAGGGGAGAACACCTGCAAAGCATGTGAAACAAATGGAATAAGATTGATCCTTGACTTTAATTTGTCACCACTTAACCTTCTTTCATATTTAACATATTTGAACATATTTAACATATTCAACATAAATTAAAAATAATAAATTTGCTAGGCCTAACCATCAAAGATCAGTGTGGAACATTAGGGTAAGGAGGTGAGGTAGTTCCATAACTAAAATATGTATCTGTCAAAGAAACTTTATGTGAACATCTAAGATGTAGAGGTCCTTCAGAAGACTAAGAAATAAGCAACCAACCTTCAGGAAATTATTTTTCTTAATGTAATTATATTCAAGGGCTTCCTCTTAAAAACATTTTTGCAAGATAAATAACTAGGTACTTGGGTTTTAGTGGGATTTTAGCTGAATACCAACTACAGAAAAGAACATAAGGTCAAACTATTTAGAATGTGAATAGCAGGGAAAATAAGTCAACTACATTCAGAATTATGTTCCTAAAATTATGTATAAATTAATAATTTAGTCTAAAAATAATAGATTAAAAGTGTTCTAGTATTCTATTTAAAAGATTTCATTTAGAATCCTTTTGTAAAGCAAATAATTATCTCTTAATTTACCTTTTGTGAAAATGAGGACTTTCATATATCATCTTTGGAAAAAAGGGGGTCATTTTTGTTCATTTTATTTTGGATCTTTCACTCAAGCATTACAAAGATAGGAAATGTCAAATATGTGGAGCCCTGTGGGACAAGGAATAGTCTAAAATTACCTGATAGCATTGAGAAGCCATTGAAAAATTTTGAATGGTTGCATGACCAGGTCTATGAATAAATTGCATTTGTCTGGCAGTAAAATGAAAAAAGAAGAGAAAAAAAAAAGTAGTGAGGAACCTGTTAGGACATTATTCCAATAGGCGAGATAAATGATAATGGGATGGTGTTAGTAGAAATAGAGGAGATGGAATATATGTGAAAAAAATTTTAAGTTAGGAAATAATATGTCCAAATAAATATATGATTGAAAGAGATGATCACTTAAGATGATGAAGACAAGAAGTAACTGACAGAAGTACATATACTCCATTAATATTCTTGGAATGTCAAAAGAACTGAAGAAACGACTTAAGTACATTGAAGAGCTCCTGTGGATAAAGGTGACATTATATAGATAGACTTAGATCAGTGATTCCCAAAGTGGGCGCCACCTCCCCCTAGTGGGTGCTACATCAATCCAAGGAGGCAGTGATGGCCACAGGTGCATTGGGGGCAGTGAATAACTGTAAGGGGGCGGTGATAGTATGTGACAGGGGGGCTAAGTCATATTTTTTTCTGGAAAGGGGGCGGTAGGCCAAAAAAGTTTGGGAACCACTGGCTTAGATGGATTATGAAATGCCTGTGGGTAGGAAAACTCACATTGATAACATCATGGATTCATTTCAGTATTGTAATATTATTTTTTTGTCAAAGTTCAGGGGTAAAAAGCTATATAATTAAAGTAAACAGTGTTATATCCTAATGTAACATTTTATCATATTATGCAACCATCTTTAATTTCCTCATCTAGAAAAGTTAGGTCCTCTGACTATGTCTCTAGTATCTCTCTATAAGGCTTCAGAGGTCCCCGGGTGTGCTGGAGAACCTGGGGAACCTCTGTCTGATGCTATAATTCATGACCTATCCCCACCACAAACACACTGGTGTGATTCTTCCCAATTATCAGATACAGATAGGTGGCCCAGTGAGCCAAGTACTGTACCTGAAGTCTGGAAGAATTATTTTTGTGAGTTCAAATCTGGCCTCAGACATTTACTAGCAATGTGACCTGGAACAAGTGACCTAATTCTGTTTGCTTCAGTTTATCATCTTTAAAATGATCTGAAGAAGGAAATAGCAAAAGACTCTAGTATTTCTACAATAATACCCCAAATGGGGTCACAAAGAGTCAGACTTAATTGAAACAACTGAAAGCCAACCAATTAATCAGCAAGGTTTGATAAGCTGATAGAAACGCAACCCTACTAGGGCAGTATAGAAAGAAGAGTTGATATAAAACAATCTCACCAAAGTCAGTGACAGTGCTCATTTGTAAGTACATACAGAGTCAAGAGGAAAGTAGACTCAAGAGTACATGTGGCAAGGGGCTAGCTAGAAAAAAGTGGCTACCAGAAAGTTCTTTTCTCTAATTATGTTTGGAAGAACGTTTATGCCTAGTTACTTGCAAAATCTTGAAGTTGCCTTTCATTAGTAAGTTTATTTTTACTCGGCTCCTAAAGCAGACTTTATATCAGTTGTTCCTAGGCTACTAGTAGGATTAAACACCGTTACAAAATACAACATCCTCTGAGCCTCTGAAGTTCACAAGGTCTTCTGAAAACATATTTTTGGGAGACTTAGACACTACTTAGACACTCCCAGGACTTTGCCAGCTGGGGGAAGATCTTTCATCAAAGCTCATTAAATCCATCTAATTAAAGTAGCAGAGCAGAGAAGGAAAAAAAAATATGAGTAAACAACAGAAAAATAGAAAAGAAATTACAATTGGCAGCTTCTTTCCAGGAAGTGGAAAAAGAGCAAATGAAATCAAAGAAGAGGAGGAAGCTCCAGCGAATTGGACACAGGCTTTGGAAGATCTAAAAATTCAATTAACTCAAGAAATTCAGGAATTCAAAAAGCAATCAAAAGAGGCTGAAGACAATTTGAAAACAGAAATACATGAACTAAAACAAGAAAATAAAGTCCTAAAATCCAAAATTGACCAGCCCAAAAATGAAGCAAAGAAGGCAAAAGAAGACCTACAAAGAAAATCAGACCAGAAGGAGGATGACCAAAAAACCAGGGATGAAAATCAGTCTTTAAAAAAGAGAACTCAACAACTAGAAGCAAATGACTTCATAAGGCAGCAAGAATATATAAAAATAATTTAAAAAATGAAAAATTTGAGGAGAATATGAAACACCTCATTGATACAACCAAAGATCTGGAGAACAGATCTTGAAGAGACAATTTAAAAATTACTGGTCTATCTGGAACATCATGACAAAAGAAAAAAGTTTGGATATAAACCATTCTACAGGAAATTATACAAAAAAACGGCTGTGACATTCTCGAACAAGAGGGAAAAGTGGAAATTGCAAGAACCCACAGATCACCTCCTACATTTAATCCATAACTGACAACTTGTAGGAGTGTTATAACCAAATTCAAAAACTACCAGGCCAAGGCTAAAATATTATAAGCTGCTAAGAAGAAGTCATTTAGATACCCAGGAAGCACAGTTAGGATTACACAGGATCTGGCTACATCTACATTGAAGGAACAGAAGACATGAAATATACCAGAAAGCAAGAGAACTGGGTCTAAAGCCAATAATCAACTATCCAGCAAAATGGACTATATTTTTGCAGGGGAAAGTATGGTCATTCACTAAAATTGAAGATTTCCATGTATTCATAAAGAAAAAAAAACAGACTTAATCAGAGAGTTTGCTGCCCAAACACTGAACTTAAGAGAATCACCATAAGAAAATTAAGAGATCTGAGGGTTTGGAAGGGGGGGGGAATCTTTTTTTAAGGGACCCAATAAGTTCAATCAATTTATGTCCCTAGAAGAAAAGAAGATTATGGTAAATATTAAAAATTATTATTTTGAACAGGGTAACTAGAAGAAGTTTACAGAGAGGGAACAGTGACAAAATGTATAGGATGAAATGTCAAGATGTATGTGTGTGTGTCTGTGTGTGTGTGTGTGTGTGTGTGTGTGTGACTAGATGGGGGAAAAGAAATAATATTAAGTAAAATGGGAATGGGAAAAAACAGACAAAATAGAATAAATTTATATTCCATAAAGAAGCATGTGGGGCAAACAGGGGAGAAGATCAATATACTAGAAAGGTAAGAAGGTTGGAGAGAGGAAATACTTAATACTTAAGTGCATTGAAATTAACTTAAAGGGGGGAGAACAATCAGATCCTTTGGGGCAGAGAATTGATTTGTGTCCTATAGAGAAGTAGAAGGGTAACAAAAGGACTTGTGTGGAGGGAAGAAACACTAGAGAGGGAGAAGGCAGTGCAGAGGTAGCATAAAAAGAAAAGAAGAATAAGAGAGGAAAAAGAAGGGAGAGGGGAAAGGGAAAATACAATAAAGGAGGGGATTGGGGGAACTGTTTAAAAACAAAACACTGGTATAGAAGGAAATAGTGAAAGAAGAAAGGGCAGGAAAAAGGAGAGAGAACTAATCCCAATACTATACAAATTATTTGACACAATAAGAAAATAAGAAGTTCTACCAAATTCCTTTCATCACATTAAATGGTACTGATTCCAAAGCCACAAACAAAAAACTGAGAAAGAAAACTACAGACCAATCTCCCTAATGAACATAGATGCAAAAATCTTAAACAGAATACTAGCAAAAAGACTTCAGCAAGTGATCATGAGGGTTACTCATTATGATCAGGTGGGATTTATACCAGTAATGCAAGAATTGATCAACATTAGGAAAACTATCCACATAATTGACCATATCAACAAGCTAACAAACAAAAATCATGATTATCTCAATAGATGCTGAAAAACTTTGACAAAATACAACATCCATTCCTATTGAAAACATTAGAAAGTATAAGAATAGAATAATCTTAACTAAAATAATAAACAGTATATATCTAAAACCATCAACAAACATCATAAGCTATTAGAAGCCTTCCCAATAAGATCAGGAGTGAAACAAGTATTACCATTATCATCTTTATTATTTAACATTGTACTATAAACATTAGCAGTAGCAATTTAAGAAAAAGGAATTGAATGTATTAAAATGGGCAACGAGGAGACTAAGCTATCATTCTTTTCAGATGATATAATGTCTACTTAAAAAATCCTAGAGAATCAACTAAAAAACTAGTAGAAATTATCAACAACTTTAGCAAAGTTGCATGATACAAAATGAATGCTCATAAACCAGCAGCATTTCTATATATTTCTAACACATCACAGCAGCAAGAGTTAGGAAAAGAAATACCATTCAAAGTCATCCTAGACAATATAAAATATTTACGAATATATCTACAAAAACAAACACAAGAATTATACAAAAAAACTACAAAACACTCTCCAAACAATTAAAACTAGATCTAAACAACTGGAAAATCATTGAGTGTTCATGAGTCGGTCAAGATAACATACTAAAAATGACCATTCTACCCAAATTAATTTACTCTCAAATTATTTTTGATATATATTAAACCTCTCAAATTATCAAGAAACTTGTTTACAGAACTAGAAAAAATTATAACAAAATTCATTTGGAAGAACAAAAGATCAAGAATATCAAGGGAAATAATGAAAAGAAAACATGAAGGAAGGTGGCCTAGTAGTACCAGATATTAAACTATACTATAAACCAGTACTCATCAAAAAATATGTTACTAAGAGACAGAAGGGAGGATCAGTGGAATAGATTTGGAGTAAGTGACGTCAGCAAGACAGTTGATGATAAACCAAAAGAGCTCAATTTTTGGGACAAAAATACTGCTGGGAAAATTGGAAAACAATATGGGAGAGATTAGGTTAAGATCAGCATCTCACACCCTACACCAAGATAAATTCAGAGTGGGTGAATGACTTGAATATAAAGAAGGAAACTATAAGAAAGTTAGGTGAACAGAGAATATTATATTTGTCAGATTTCTGGGAAAGGAAAGATTTTAAAACCAAGCAAGAGTTAGAAAAAATTATAAATGTAAAATAAATAATTTAGATTGCATTAAATTAAAAAAGCTTTTCTACAAACAAAAACAATGCAACCAAAATTAGAAGGGAAAAAACAAACAGGGAAAAATATTCATAATAAAAAACTCTGACAGAGGTCTAATTACTCAAATATGTAAGGAGCTAAACCAATTGTACAAAAAGTCAAGCCATTCCCCAATTGATAAATGGGCAAGGGACATGAATAGGTGATTTTCAGATAAAGAAATCAAAACTATCAATAAGCACATGAGAAAGTGTTCTGATTCTCCAATAATTAGAGAAATGCAAATTTAAAAAACTCTGAAGTACCACCTCTCACCTAGCAAATTGGCTATAATGATAGCAGGGGACAGTAATAAATGTTGGAGGTGGCAAAATTGGGACAATAATGCATTCATTGCTGGTAGACTGATCCAGTCATTCTGGATGGGAGTTTGGAACTATGCCCAAAGATAGTTAAAGATTGTCTGTCCTTTGATCCAGCCATACCATTGCTTGGATTGTACCCCAAAGAGATTATAGATAAAAAGACATATATAAAAATATTTATAGCTGCGCTTTTTGTGGTGGCAAAAAACTGGAAAACGAGGGTATGCCCTTCAGTTGGGAAATGGCTGAACAAATTGGTATATTCTGGTGATGGAATACTATTGTGCTCAAAAGAATAATTAACTGGAGGAATTCCATGTGAACTGGAAAGACCTCCAGGAATAGATGCACAGTGAAAGGAGCAGAGCCAAGAAAACATGGAACTCAGAGACTGATATACAGTTGTAAAATCGAATGTAACGGACTTCTGTACTAGATGCAAGATCTACAAAGTGTGAACACAGAAGAAAAAACACCTGCTTGAACACATTGTTTGATGCGGACATGATTTAGGAAGTAAACTCTAAAAGACCACCCCTGTGCAACCAGCCATAATACAGAAATAGGTCTTGAATCTATGACACATGAAGAAATCAGTGGAAATGTGTGTCGGCTATGGCGGTGGGTGTAAAGTAAGAACATGAATCGCGTAACCAAGGAAAAATGTTTTTGTAAAAAATAAAATAAATAATAAATAAATAAATGAAATAAAAGAATGTGGGGCAAATTCCTTACTCCCCTCCCACTTTCACTACCAAAAAGCAATCATCAAACTTTTAAATTTCACCATATCCTATTTAGGTCCTTATTGATGTATTGGCAAGTCATTCTTCTTCTTTAGGAATAAAATAAGTACTGGGATTATAGATTTCTCAGATGCAATATCTGCTTTATTTGAAGACACAATTCTCCCTCATTCCTCTAATTTTTTAACCCCCTTCACCTCTGACTCCAGTGTATCTGCATCAATCATACACAAGACTGATCATTCCATAAACTCTGCTACAAGCTCAACTGAATTCACTTGTAATACTGGAATTCCTAGGCTTGGTCTTTGGATGTCACAATGAAATTGAACTATCTATGATGCTGTAACTTTTCTACGACATCTGTACCTTCTGAAGTCAGATAATGACAGCTATTTGATGCTTTGGCAGCTCAAAATGTAAAAAGAAGCATGATATTTTGAGGAATTTAATTCAGAAACTATAAGCCTTATGCTAAATTCACTTGAATTTCTTAGGAAGATTTTGGATTATGTCACACTTTCAAAGGTATACCTCTCTTCAAAATCCCTGTCGGGCCAAAAAAAATGAAGGATTATTTTATTTCATTAAAGAGTATGGAATGAGGTAGTAAGACTTATTGTTGTGCATTAAAACTGGGTTAAATCTCTTTGAAACGTTTTGAGATTTGGAAATGACTTGGGGACACCAGAGAAGAAGCCTCTTCAGGAAATAGGAATGTTCATTTCTTTCAAGTAATCAATGGACACAAAGTAAATTGGACAAGAATGTTCCCCTTCCTAAGGAGGCTCTGTACAATGATTGTACTACTAAAAACAAGTCACTTCACCTTCAGAGCTTCAATTGCCTAACCTTTTGAAAAAGTGATGAGATCAGTGATCATATTGTAATGCAATTAGAAGTAAATGATGATTATCTCAATAGATGCTAAAAAGCCTTTGAAAAAATACAACATCCATTCCTATTGAAAACATTAGAAAGTAAAGGAATAGAAGGTCCTTTCCTAAAAAAAATAATCAGTATATATATCTAAAACCATCAACAAGCATCATCTGCAATGGGGATAAATAAGAAGCCTACCCAAGAAGATCAGGCGTGAAACAAGGATGCCCATTATCACCTCTATTATTTAACATTGTACTAGATACACTAGTAGTAACAATTAGAGAAGAAAAAGAAACTGAAGGTATTAAAATAGGCAATGAGGAGACCAAACTAGATCTAAAAAATTGTAAAAAATACTGAGTGTTCATGGGTAGGACAAGCTAACATAATAAAAATGACCATTCTTCCGAAATTAATTTACCTATTTAGTGCCATACCTATCAAACTACCAAAAAACTTTCTTAATGAATTGGGAAAAACTATAACAAAGTTCATTTGGAAGAACAAAAGATCAAGAATATCAAGGGAAATAACAAAAAAAAACATGAAGGAAGGTGGTCTAGCAGTACTAGATATTAAACTATACTATAAAGCAGCAGTCATCAAAACAATATGGTACTGACTAAGAGACAGAAGGGAAGATCAGTGGAATAGATTTGGGGTAAATGACGTCAGTAAGACAGTCAATGATAAACCCAAAGAGCCCAACTTTTGGGACAAAAATACACCATTTGACAAAAACTGCTGGGAAATTGGAAAACAATATGGGAGAGATTAGGTTAAGATCAACATCCCATACACTACGCCAAGATAAATTCAGAATGGGTGAATGACTTGAATATAAAGAAGGAAACTATAAGAAAGTTAGGTGAACACAGAATATTATATTTTTCAGATCTCTGGGAAAGGAAAGAGTTTAAAAACAAGCAAGAGTTAGAAAACATTACAAAATGTAAAATAAATAATTTAGATTGCATTAAGTTAAAAAAAAAGTTTTTCTACAAACAAAAACAATGCAACCAAAATCAGAAGGTAAAAAACAAACTGGGAAAAATTCTTTCTAACAAAAGAACTCTGACAGAGATCTAAGTACTCAAATATACAAGGAGTGAAATCAGTTGTATAAAAAAATCAAGCCATTCCCCAATCGATAAATGGGCAAGGGACATGAATAGGCAATTTTCAGATAAAGAAATCAAAACTATCAATAAGCACATGAGAAAGTATTCTAAATCTCTAATAATCAGAGGAATGCAAATCAAAACAACAGTGAGCAATCATCTCATACCTAGGAGATTGGTTAAAATGGTAACGGGAGAGTAATAAATGTTGGAGGGGATGTGGCAAAATTGGGACATTAATGCATTGCTGGTCGAGTTGTGAATTGATCCAACCATTCTGGATGGAAATTTGGAACTATGCCCAAAGAGAGCTAAAAGATTGCCTGCCCTTTGAGCCAGCCATAGCATTGCAGGGTTTGTACCCCAAAGAGATCATAAATAAAAAGACTTGTACAAAAATATTTATGGCCATGCTTTTTTTGTGGCAAGGAACTGGAAAATGAGGATATGCCCTTCAATTAGGGAATGGCTGACCAAATTGAGGTATATGCTGGTTATGGAATACTGTTGTGCTCAAAGGAATAATAAACTAGAGGAATTCCATGTGTACTGTAACGACCTCCAGGAATTGATGCAGAGTGAAATGAGCAGAGCGGGAAGAACATTGTACACAGAGACTGATACACTGTGGGAAAATAGAATGTAATGGACTTCTGTACTAGCAGCAATGAAATGACCCAGGACAATTCTGAGGGATTTATGGAAAGGAACACTACCCACATTCAGAGGAAGAACTACAGGAGTGGAAACAAAGAAGAAAAAACAAGTACTTGAATACATGAGTTGAGAAATGGTTGGGGATGTAGACTTATAAAGACCACACCAATCAACAATATGGTAATAAGTCTTGATTGATGACACATGTTAAAACCAGTGGAAATGTACATTGGATATGGGAGGGGTTAAGGGGGGAGTGAAGGGAAAAGTAAAAACATGAATCATGTAACCATGGAAATTTTTTCTAAAAAAAATATAAAATATTTAAATTTAAAAATTTAAAAAAAAGTAAATGAGATAAAAGGTCCAGAAAAGGGGTATAGATTCACTTTCCCTGCTAAATGATAATTGTACTGACTTTCTCAAAAGGGAGGTGGAAGATGGGAGCTATTTATCACATTCCATGCCATCAGTATTCATATATAATATGATTTATGTCACATTTTCTATTTTGGTCTCTTTTCCAAGTGAATACCCAATAAACATTGTCCCACAAAGACTGATTAGCTAGTATTGAACGTTTTATTTCTAAAGCACTTTCCATCAACCACATGACCATGAACTCTTGAAATATACATTCTTCCCCAAAATTAAGGTATATGCTGCCAGGTTGCCCATGTAGGATCTCTCCTACCTTTCTCTCTCTCCCTCCCTCCCTCCTTCTCTTTCTTACTCTCACTCTCTCTCTCTCTGTTTCTATCTCTTTCATATATGTGTTTTTGCACAGTGAATTTCACTCTCCCTTATTCTTTTTTTTTTATTTTGACAATTTTTTAACAAAATTTTTCCATGGTTATTATATGGTTCATGTTCTTACTCTCCCCTCCTCTTCCCCCATAACCCCACCTCCTGTAGCTGACACATGTTTCCACTCGTTTCTACATGTTTCATAGATCAAGACATATTTCCATATTATTGATAGTTGCACTGGGGTGGTTGGGTGGTTGTTTAGAGTCTACATCCCCAGTCATGTCTACGTCAACCCATGTGTTAAAGCATTTGATTTTCTTCTGTATTTCTTCCTCTGAATGTGGATAGTGTTCTTTTACATAAGTCCCTCATATCTGTTGCAGATCATTGCATTGCTTCTAATACATTGCTGCTGTTTGTGCAAACAAAAACAATGCAACCAAAATCAGAAGGGAAACAACAAACTGGAAAAATATCTTTATTACAAAAAGCTCTGAGAAAGGTCTAATTACTCAAATATACAAGGAGTTAAATCAATTGTACAAAAAATCAAACCATTCTCCAATCAATAAATGGGCAAGGGACATGAATAGGCAATTTTCAGATAAAGAATTCAAAACTATCAATAATCACATGAGAAAGTGTTCTAAATTTCTAATAATTAGAGAAAATGCAAATTAAAATAACTCTGAGGTACCACCTCAAACCTAGCAGATTGGCTAAAATGACAGCAGGGGAGAGTAATGAATTTTGGAGGGGATGTGGCAAAATTGGGACATTAATGCATTGCTGGTTGGGTTGTGAACTGATCTAACCATTCTGGATGGCAATTTGGAACTATGCCCAAAGTGCTCTAAAAGACTGCCCGTCCTTTGATCCAGCCATAGCATTGCGGGGTTTGTACCCCAAAGAGATCATAGAGGAAAAGACTTGTACAAAAATATTTATAGCCTTGCTTTATGTGGTGGCAAAAAACTGGAAAACAAGAGTATGCCCTTCTATTGGGGAATGGCTGAACAAATTGTGGTATATGCTGGTGATGGAATACTATTGTGCTCAGAGGAATAATAAACTGGAGGAATTCCATGTGAATTGGAAAGACCTCCAGGAACTGATACAGAGCGAAAGGAGCAGAGCCAGAAGAACATTGTACAGAGACTGATACACTGTGGTAAAATTGAATGTAATGGATCTTATTCTTTTGATAATAAAGTCTAATCCCCTTTCTATTATATCATGAAGTTGTAAATAAGTAACAGAGACTGTTAACATGGAGAAAGATCTCAATAATCATCTAGACTAGAACAACTTATGCCTAACAGTGAACCCCCATTACATAATATCTGAATAGTAGTTACTCAGGCTTTGCAGAACCATCTCATAGAAATAGCAACCTAACATTTTCAAAGTTAGTCATTTTGGTTTTATAAAGTGCTAATTGTTTGGATGTTTTCTTTATGTAAAACCTCAATTCATACTACCAATATTTTCCTTTATTCTTGAGTCCTATCCTTCAACAGATTTCACTATCACAAATTCATATTTGAGAATCATTGAATTGAGAAGTATGAGCAGGATACTTTCAGAAAAACCTGAAAATATTTACAAAGACTGCTGCAAAGTGCTATGAGCAGAACCAGGAAACTATTGTACACAACAGCAATACTATAAGATGATTTAATATGAATGACAGTTATTTTAGCAATACAATGAACCATGACTGTTATTGTTATTAAGGGCTCATCATGAAAATTTTTATTTATCTCCAGAAAAAGAATTGATGGAGTCTGAATGCATTGATGCATATTTTTAGTTCTTTTTCTCTTAATGTTTTGTTTCATAAAATTACTAATACAGAAATATGTTTTGCATGACTATACATGTATAACCTATATCAAATCACTGGCCTTCTCAATGAGAGAGGAAGGGAGGAAGGAAGAGAGAAAATTGACAACTAATTTTTTAAATTAATGTTAAAATTATTTTTATATATAATTGAACAATATTAATAATAAAAATAAAAGTATATAATCATAGAGGCAGGAGAGACCTTTGAGATCATGGATTGTAATCCCTTATACAGTCTTGAAAATAAAAGCTGAAAGAGAAATGCTTTGATCATAGAGCCAGTTAATGGAACCATCAGGATGAGAACATAGCTTTCAATGGCATGAATTTGTTTGTTTGGTTTTCCTAATAAACAACTAACTTTTGAAATGACAGAAGTTGGCATTTCAAAAATTAGACTTATTCAACCATGATAAGTTGAATTTATAGGCCAGATTCAAACTCTAAAAAAAAACTCAAATTCTGTCTTTTTTAAGAATTATTTTCTCCATAAAACAGTAAGTATTTTCTTTTCTTTCTTCCTTATTTTTTTCTCCCTATCAGCAAAATGGCTATTGGAACAAGCTTTTTATAATCCCCTATAGCATATGATGTGTCAGATGAGCTGACCTACACTAAGTCCTTCAGAAAAGAAATCAAAAGTACATTATAAGCAATGGCATACCATCTAAATGAAATCTCTCATTCAGGTTCCTAAGTGCCTGGCCAGCCCAAAATGCTGAACAATGAAGATGATCCAAAATTCAGTTTCTAGGAATGTAGTTAGCCTGAGTTGCTAATTTCTCAAGAATATGAAGTAACTAAAACAGTGCATCTACCTTTAACTAGCAAATGTTCTATTAGCATTAATACAGCAGGGAAAGTATCTCCCAAGGTGGCACGATTATTTTCTTAAGGAAAATGTGCACATCTAAATTTCTCCTGGGGTCCAACCTGATAACTCCTACTGATCTGACAGTGATTTTGAATGCCAATAGGAGACATACCATGATTTTAGAAAAATAACTCCTTTAATACTCTTTGCCATTTTCTCCAAAAGAAATATGCAATCCTTATTTTCATGCTCACATGTCTGTTGGAAGATCAATCACAGAAAAGTTTACTGAAGCAAATGAGGAACAATAAATAAATTTGGTTTTGCCTGAAAACCAGGACACTGACGGTTAAGCGGTCTGCTAATGAAAATTATATTTGAGACAAACACCTGGATTTTGATGTTGATCTATAGGTACTCATGACTTTACATATTCAATAGAAAAATCAGCTTGTGATTACACAGTAGCATGGTGTACAGAATAGGTTCTTCCCTCACCAACAGTGAGAGGATATGGCCAGATGGAGTCTGCCAGGTGTTTGCAATTAATTATTGATGTACTCAGGGAATATGTAAAGAGGAATTATTCAATGCAGAATGCATGCCATTAAACACCTCTCATTGCCCTGATATAAAATGACTGATACCCCCCCATTTTTCCTTTTTACAACTTGTTTATGTTTATAAGAGATTTTCTCATTCCCACCCTCTTACCTTCCACAAAAATAATAAAGATTTGCACCAAGATTTGTTCTCATGTTGATTTGAAAGAAATGAGCTTAAAGTGGGATTTAGAAAGAATTTAAAATGATCTAGACAAATGTGGCTTGAGTCATCTAAGGCTGATTTTATACAAACTTCTCAAAATCACCATTTTACAGATGGTTATTCCAGTAGTGGGGGGAAAAAAACCTGGACTAAAAGACAGAACATTTGGGATTTTACTGCAACTATTAACTTTCTAACTATTCAGAAACCAGTTACCAAATTTCTCTAAATCTCAGTCTCCTCATTAATAAAATTGTTTCTCCTCTCCTCTACCTCTTTCTCCTTCCTGTTTTCCTTCCTTTTTAAAATATTTTTATATTGTTACCTTGAATACATTGCCACACCAGGGATTTGATTGTAGATCTACTTAATACCAGTACTGGTGCAAAAAGACTCCAGGAAGTGATCACAAGGATTATTCACTATGATCAGGTGGGATTTATACCATAAATGCAAGGAAGGTTTAATACTAGAAAAATCATTCACATAATTGACCATATCAACTACCAGACCAACAGAAATCACAAGATTATTTCAAAAGATGCAGAAAAAGCCTTTGACAAAATACAACACCCATTCCTATTGAAAACACTAGAAAGTATAGGAAGAGAAGGACCTTTCCTAAAAATAATAAACATTATATATTTAAGCCATCAGTAACGTCATCTGCAATGGGTATAAATTAGAAGCCTTCCCAATAAGATCAGGAATGAAACAAGGATGCCCATTATCACCTCAATTTTTTAACATGGTACTAGAAACACTGGCAGTAGCAATGAGAGAAGAAAAAGAAATGGAATGTGTTAAAATAGGCAATGAGGAGTCTAAGTTATCACTCTTTGCAGATGATATGATGGTCTACTTAAAGAATCCTAAAGAATCAACTAAAAAGCTAGTGGAAATAATCAACAACTTTAGCAAAGTTGCAGGATACAAAATAAATGCACATAAATCATCAGCATTTCTATACATTTCAAACACATCTCAGCAGCAAGAGTTAGAAAGAGAAATTCCATTTAAAATCACCTTAGATCAGTGATGGGTAAACTATGGCCCATGGGCCAGATGTGGCCTCCTGAATTGTTCTATCTGCATGGTAACATTATGACATTATTCTTAATCTGACGAATACAATGAGTAGGATGCAATACAATGAAACCTCGAAAGAGTTGCCTTAGAAACAGACTGACAGCATCTCCTTTTCTTTGGCCCCCTCCTTAAAAAGTTTCCCATCACTGTCAGAGACAATATAAAATATTTAGAAATCTGGCTGCCAAGACAAACATAGGAACTATATGAATACAACTACAAAACATTTTCCACATAAATAAAACTAGATCTAAACAATTGGAAAAACATTACTCTCTCATGGGTAGGATGAGCTAACATAATAAAAATGACAATCCTACACAGATTAATTTACTTATTCAGTGCCATACCAATCAAACTACCAAGAAACTTTTTTACTGAATTAGAAAAAATTATAACAAAGTTCATTTGTAAGAACAAAATATCAAGAATATCAAGGGAAATAATGAAAAAAATGTGAAGGATGGGGACCTAACAGTACCAGATCTTAAACTGTACTATAAAGATATGGTCATCAAAACAATATGGTACTGGCAAAAAGACAGAAGGGAGGATCAATGGAATAGACTTGGGGTAAATGACCTCAGCAAGACACTCTTTGATAAACCCAAAGATCCTAGCTTTGCGGAGAAAACCCACTATTTGACAAAAACTGCTGGGAAAATTGGAAAACAGTATGGGAGAGATTAGTTTTAGATCAATATCTCACAGCCTATACCAAGATAAATTCAAGATGATTGAATGACCTGAATATAAAGAAGGAAACTATAAATAAATTAGGTGAACATAAAATCGTTTACCTGTCAGATCTATGAGAAAGGAAAGATTTTAAGACCAAGCAAGAAATAGAGAAAATTACAAAATGTAAAATGAATAGTTTTGATTACATTAAATTTAAAAAAGTTTTGTACAAACAAAACCAATACAACCAAAATTAGAAAGGAAGCAACAAATTGGGGAAAATCTTTATAACAAAAAAGTCTGACAAAGATCTAATTACTTGAATTTGTAAGGAGCTAAATCAATTATACAAAAAATCAAAACATTCCCCAATCTATAAATAGGCAAGGAACAGGAATAGGCAATTTTCAGATTAAGAAATCAAAACTATCAATAATCACATGAAAAAAGTGTTTTAAATCTCTCATAATTAGAAAAATACAAATCAAAACAACTCTGAGGTACCACACCTAACAGATTGGCTAATATGACAGCAAAGGAAAGTAATAAATGTTGGAAGGGATGTGGCAAAATTGAAATATTAATGCACTTGCTGTTGGATTTGTAAATTGATTCAAACATTCTGGAAGGTAATTTGGAACCATGCCTAAAGGGCTTTAATAGACTGCCTGCCCTTTGATCCAATCATACCACTGCTGGGTTTATACCCCAAAGAGATAATAAGGAAAAAGCCTTCTAAAAAAATATTTATAGCTGCACTCTTTGTAGTGGCAAAAATTGGAAAATGAGGGAATGGAATTCAATGAGGAAATAGTTTAACAAATTGTGGTATTTGCTGGTGATAGAATACTATTGTGCTAAAAGGAATAACAAACTGGAGGAATTCCATGTGAACTAGAACAACCTCCAGGAATTGATGCAGAGTGAAAGGAGCAGAACCAGGAGAACATTATACACAGAGACGAATATTCTGTGGCACAATCGAATAAAATGGACTTCTGTACTAGTAGCAATGCAGGAGAATTCTGAGGGACATCGGAGAAAGAACGCTATCAACATCCAGAGAAAGAACTGAGGGTGTAGATCCACAGGAAAAAAAAAAAAAACATTTGCTTGATCACATCGTTTGATGGAGATATGATTGGGGATGTCACCATAGTGCAAATATTAATAATATGGAAATAGGTCTTGATCCATGATACTTGTAAAACCCAGTGGAACTGTTCGTTGGGGTGGGATGAGGAGAAGGAAAGAACATGATTCATGTAACCACGGAAAAATATTCTAAATTAATTAGTTAAATAAATAAAGGGAATAAATAAATAAATAAAATGCCAGAATTAGTATTCCTTAACTTAATTTAGCCAATTCTTTCCTAAGAGTTGGACTGCTGAATCCACTCCATTTGGGCACTGAAAATGATAAAAAAAAAAAAGCACTTTTTTTTAAACTGTAAAATGTTAACTGAAAGAAAACTGGAGCTCCAGTGGTCTGAAAAGGACTAGCCTCTCCCAGATGATTCAAAGTCCTGCAGGATTGGTCATTACATAGACCAATCCTGCACCAGGAAGTAGGGGCAGTGGCCGCTCCCTAACACAGGATTGGTCCAATTCAAGACCAATTCCACACCAGGAAGTAGGAAGGAGGGAGCCCTGGGGCACGCTGGGGGATGCAATTTCCCCAGCCACAGCATTTTAAAACCCAAAGCACCAAGTCACGTATTTGTAGAATCCTGATATATAATTGTTTGACTGTGTGCTCTGTCTCTTGTCTTTCATCTTTCAGCATCATTTTACACCATTATCTTCTCATGTGTGCCTCATAATCTTCCTCTTTTCTTACCCCAAAAGTACTTCAGTTTTTCACTGAGTGTAAAAGAGAAGAAAATCCTTGTCATCATTCATTTCATTGCATTTTGAATGGACAACTAATATTTGCTCTACAATATAAATTGTGAAATAATATTCCATTTCCCAGGACTTCTCAGTCAGCCTTGTTTAAAAGCACATTTGTGCCATGGTCTTATTACTCTCTCAATCAGTGTACTAAGCATGCACCTAACACTAATGCAAATCATGAGGAATTTTTTTTAATAATTATAAATAATCAGCTTTCTTTCTGGATTTTTAATGAGGATTCAGTGAGATAATGTGAAAACTATAAAACATGTCAAAAATATCTCTTTTTTGGCTTTTTAAAAGTCTGATGTCATTTGTTCTTGTATGAAATTAGCTTACCAATACATCCTTCCATCCTTGTTCTTCCAAAAGACCCCTCACTTATATTTTAGGTTGTTCTATAAAGCCATCCACACCCAAAACACTTTTCATTTCTTCTTCTGCTCCCCATTTCTACAACAAGGGAAAAGAGGTAGATTTTCTTCAGCAACAAGCTTGACCACTATGATAAAAGAACATTCAGTTTTGATTTTCTATTCCTGTCAATGACATTGTGTATATTGTTTTCCTGGTTCTGATAACTGAAACAGTAGATACAAATTTCTGATGTTTCTCTAATTTCATATTCACTATTTCTTACAGTGTTGTATTATCATATTATAATCGTTTGATATAATGTTTAAAGCAAAACCCTAGTTAATATTAAACTAATCTCTTTTGTGAATCATGGAATATTTCTATCTCCAAAGAACCACAATTATGGATGGTTTCTTCCTCAGAAAACAATCTAAAGATTTATGGCAATCTTAATCAGTCAGTATTCAACAGTGATGTCAGTGTTCTTAAACAAATGCAAAAGTAGTCATTGAGAATGCTCATATGAACAAGGCATAGTAGTCAAAGTGATACAGTTTAAGTGACAAACTCAAGTTACCTAGTGGATAGATTCCTTAATTTGGAGAGAGGAAGAAGTGAGTTAAAATCTGGTTTAAATAGTTAAATATTATTAAAATAATAGCTTCAGAAATTTGGACAAGTCACTTAACCTCAGCCTCATTTCCCCTATAGTTTTGCCCATCTTTCTCATGATAAATTATATATGCATATATAATATTTATTTATTGCTCTGCAATACTCAAATTATCATATAATCCTATGTTTGATGATGATGATGATGATGATGATGATGATGATGATGATGATGATGCACTGGTGTCCACAAAATTTTAGTTAGATAAACACCTACAGCACGTTAAATGAATCCTTTACAAATGTCAGCAGGGAAAGACATAGGGAAGAATCACAAACACTGAGAAAGTATATCAGTGCGTGTGTGTGTGTTTGTGTGTGTGTGTTTATGTTGGAGAGGAATCTGAATTTTTAAAAGCTAGGCACAAAGTTATGAGATTCATTGAAGCATCAATTATTATCATTTATAGTTCATAGTTTCTGGGCCTATTGTTGGATTTTTGTGAAAAACTAGTAAAATATATTTCATTTACCAATCAAATTAGCAGATACTTTTTAACTTCTCAAGAATTTCTCAGGGAATCTCTGAAAGGAATCTGAGCAAACTGAGAGGTTAAATGCTTCTCCCAGGATCATTCATTCAAAATGTGTCAATAATTATTTTTTTTATTTTAAACCCTTAACTTTTGTGTATTGACTTATAGGTGGAAGAGTGGTAAGGGTAGGCAATGGGGGTCAAGTGACTTGCCCAGGGTCACACAGCTGGGAATTGTCTGAGGCCAGATTTGAACCTAGAACCTCCCGTCTCTAGGCCTGGCTCTCAATCCACTGAGCTACCCAGCTGCCCCAATGTGTCAATAATTTTGACTTCAACAGGTTCATCTGATTCTGAGGCAGACATTTCTTCCAGCATGTCATTCTATATCTAATTATTGTTATCTTTTCCATTTTTTAGCTAAATGGAATTCAGGAAAATGGTCCTGAGTCAAGTTACTATCTTGCTATTATTCTTTTATGTTTAATATTCCATTTACAATGGCTCATAAGGATAAAAATAATATTATTATAAGGAAATAACAAAATTGGGAGAACAATCAAAATCATGGAATAAGAGGAAACAACTAAAAAATGCCACTGACAGACTCCTGATTCGGAAATGCAAGAAAAAAGAATAAAGTGATTCATTTTTCTAGCCCAGGTTGGTACAGAAAAACAGAGAGGCCCCAAAATGGGAACAGGGTCTAGCCAAGATATATAGAGTTGGAGGGGCTGGGGTGACTGAAAATGTAGTACAGTAAGAAGAGCTCCCAAATCCTGCTCAGAAAGAAGGTGAGCAGTTCAAGGAATAAGACCAGATACCATCTAACTCTGTCTTTCATGTCTTTAGGTCACATATGCAGGATAACCTAAAGAGGGGTCCTATACTTAGGGATAACTGAGTATTCATGGTGACTTCTAATGAGAGTTAATGGTCCATGAGGGGAAAAAAGAAGTCACAGTCTGAAATAATATCAGAAGCTTATAATGCTTAGACTTGGAGGAACTTCTGAATAAGATTAGTTTGGGTATAAATAGAACTTAAAAATTCCTTACCTGAGCTGTCATTGAGATCTTTAAATAAGCCAACATCCAATGCCCAAAGAAAATAATAACACACACACACACACACACACACACACACACACACACAATCAATCAAAGCAAATAAGGAAAGCAAAATAAAATGAAAAGCAGAACCCAAACAATCTCTCCAGAAGTGTGCAGTCAGGACCTAATACAAAATCTGAAGACAGAAGTTAAGGATAGAAGAATCTCTCCATAAAGTTTTATCATGATGGTAGGGACAAATCTTACACAAAATTAGAGGAGAATATTTCCAAAATATCAAGAAGCAAAGTCTCCAAGAATAAAACAGTGAATAGCCAAGTTCAAATAAAATTAAAGGAAATGAAAGAAAATTAAAAAAGGTAAAAATAATTTCATAAAAGAAGTGAGGGCACTAGAGAAAAGAACAGGAAAAAATCAAAGGTCTGGATGAAAGACTTGGAAATAAAATTAACATCTTCTTACAAGAGGTACAAAAAACTTAAGGAAGCAACAGAATTTGGCCTCTGGCATTACTTGCAATGTTACTTGGGGCAAGGCACTTAACCCACTTTGCCTCAGATTTTAATCTATAAAATGAAATGGAGAAGGAAATGGTAAACTACTCTTGTACCTTTGCCAAAACTGGGGTCAGAAGGAGTTGTCATCCCTGAAACAACTGAACACTAATAAGAAAATTAATTATAATGTCACTATTATTAACACTCTCACTCCCATTGCTCCTGGAAAAGTGGATACTCTTCCTCATAGGAGTGTTCTAATATGTATTAAATTAATTTTATATTATTTTAAAGTGTAAAGAAAGAAAAAATATATAACCTGATTCATGCTACTTTAACTACTAACACATATATTGTAAACTTTAAAAATGACCTACCAAATCAAAGTTTCTAGAAACTGGTACCTCCTCTTCACTAGACAAAGGTACAAGAAGGCAGCAAAGATCATCTTTTCCCCTCTACTATATGACTTCAATACTTGGAGGGGAGGAATAAGATGTCTTTAAGCATTTTGACTCTATCCCAGGAGAAAAATTAATATTTCATATCAGATTGCCAAAGACTTTGCTATTTCGTGACCTCTTGACTAATCAAATATTATTCTTTCTCCCTACAGAATGCACCTTTTCCCACCCAGTTAAATGATATAATCCATCTTCTCCTTCTCCATTTCATGTACTCAGTTATTTCCCTACTGAGCAAGTTTAAATCTGCAGTACAGAATTGAAAGACACGATTCATTGCATAACCCCTAAGCTATCTATTCCCTCATATATAGAAATTACTAGCCTATTCTACCCACCACAGTTCATGAGTTAAATACTTTTGTGTTTTTTTCTCCAAGACCAGGAAGATGTAAAAGAGGATGTTTCAGTCCAACATTTGTTTTTAAAGTAAGAATTAATTATGTTCAAAGATTGTTTGTTTTTTAAATTAGAACTGTTGATATGATGAAAACATATATTTCTGTTTATCAAGGAGATTACAGTATGAAGGAGAGAACATGAAAAGTACAAATATCTGTCATATGAGGTAAAATTTACAAAGGACAGAGAAAAGAAAGGTATCATGAGAAATTCGAGGAGAAAGGAAAGACTTTAAACACCTGGGACAAATTTGGTAAGTTTTTATGGAAGATGGTTTCTTCCATAAGATTGTTGGTTATTGAGAGAAGAGAGATATCCCAATTTAATATTAGTTTTCAACACTTTTTTCTTTTTCTAATTCTCTTAGCCTCTATGTGATTCAGTTCCAAAAGACTCTAATTACAAATATCATTAACACCTCTAACTAATTTTTGAATTTCTTTTCCTTTCCTCAGTCTTTCTTAATTCCTCATTTATTCTAATTCACAAGATACTTAGATTGGTAGGAGGGATATCTGCTTTCTAGTCGTACACTAACAATTATTCTGTGATTTTGCATAAGTCAATACTTCTCAAAGCCTCACCTTTGTAAGCTGTGAAAAGAGACTTTCAGACATGATTGTTTTCTATATTTCCTTTAACTCTATAATTCCAAGAATTTCTCTATTAAATTTTATTAGTTCAGAGTGTGCCTCCTTTTTTTTCCTTTTATTCCTACAAAGATTATGGTCATATGAACTCTCCATTAGTCAGTCTGTTATCATCTTTGTACCTCAAAAACACTCCAAAAATTCACCCTCTTGATGAGATTTCTCTCAAATTTATCCCTTCTTGGATAGCAAAGAATTACATATCAACAATGAATCCATTGATTCACTACTTTTAAATCATTGACTAAATTTTACCTGTACCTCTTTGTGTCACTAAGTGGGTGGGTGTCTTCTTGGATTATATACATAGCTAGGATGTTTTGGACAGTCACCAATCTGCCTCTCTGATATATTGGATGATTTCTTTCAGCTGGTGTAAATATGTTCCAGAAGATAATAATGGGACCCGTAATTTTATTGATAGAGGGAATTCCAAGCAAGGCTTTCTTCTAAGAATGCAGGTCATTCCCTAGTTTTAGATAGTAGCTTGGAATTCTGAAAAGTTAAATATTTTGTTTAGTCACAGAGATAGTAAAGTTAGGAATGAGGCTTCCCCTCAGGTCTTCCAAGTTTCTAGGTAAGCTCTCTATATCTTATACCCTGACAATTGTCAAAGATTTTCAAACTCTCAGAGGTGATAGGTATAGGAAAAGCCATGAAGAGTAATTCCCTCATTTTACCTTTGACAGCAGTAAAATACAAAGAGGGCATATAACTCAAGCCACACCATACAACTTTTGTGTTCTTATATGTCATAAAATCTAATTCAGTTCAACATGCATCAATTTCATTCTATCTGATAGACACCATGTCACGTATATGGAATAGAAAGTTAGAACTGCTTAAGGTCTTTACAAAAATTCATCATGGTGTAATGGAAGTAACAGTAAGTTTGAAATCAAAGAGGCTTGTACAATTCCCCCTCTGTCGACCTACTACCTTTGGGAACTTAACTTCTATGGGTCACAGTTTCTTCATCTTTTAAATGATATTTGGACCAAATGGCCTTTAAGATCCCTTCTGACTATGAATCTAGGGTTTTATGATCCTACATAAATTATGGATATGCATATATAAAGTACTATAAAGTTCTACATAGTCGTTGCAAGATATAGCTCTGCTCTGCTGGCCAAAATAGTGGCCAGCCTGGAGGCAGGGAGCTCAGCTCCCAAACTCATGTTCCTGCAAAAATGTTTTAAAATTATACTAGATCAGATAATGATAAAGAAATCCCATGAGAACTACAGTAAATTATTTCATTCATTCTCAGAATTCCATAACAAGTTATTCTCAAACCAATGAGCACTCAAAAAGAGGATAAAAAACTGCCTGAATCCTAGCAAATAGGACTTTAGGGTGCATGCATTAACCAGAGACATGTATAGTTGAAATGTTATATATCCAAAAGAAGCAAGATTAAATGGATCCTAAGAAAATTCCCAAAGCGGTCAGAAACCCACAGTAGTTACATTAGAAGAAAGAAGAAACACCAGGAACTAATGGATAGAGTCATATTTTTGAATGATTCCACCAGTACCTCAATTTTATTATAGAGGCAGCTAAGAGGTAAAGTAGATCAAGCACTAGTATTGGAGTCTGGAACACTGGAGCTAAAATCCTGTGGATACAAATTGATGTTTGACCCTAAGCAAATGACTTGATCTCTTTCAAACTCAATCTCCTTTATCTAAAGTGGGGATAATAATAATACTTTCCTCACAAAGTTAATGTGAGGATTAATTGAAATATCACAAAAAGTACTTTGAAAATTTAAATCATTTTATAAACGCTAATAAAATCATAATAATTATTATAATGGCTAAATTACTTGTCCATGTATCTGAGACTGGCTTCCCTTAACATAAAAGTTCTACTTTCTAGGACAGTTCTGAGTGACTTACGAAAAGGAATGCTATCCACCTCTAGAGAAAGAATTGTTGGAGTAGAAATGCAGATGGAAAAATGATTTGTCACTTGTTTATTTGGGTATATGATTTGGGGGTTCAGTTTTATAAGATTGTTCAATTACACAAATGAATAATATGGAAATATAATTTGCATGATAATACATGTGCAACCCAGATTCAATTGCTTGTCAACTCTGAAAGAAGGAAGGGAAGAAGAGAGGGAGTCAAAATGAGTCATATAACTTTAGAAAACATGTACAAATTTGTTATTAAAATGAAATAAAGATAATACTAAAAAAAAAGAAAAGAAATTCTACTTTCTATTTTTCCCACCTGCCAATTTTGCTCCCCAAAGGATGAATTGTAGCTACTCTTCCAGAAAGACTGCAGTCAACATGGAGACAGGCAGCTAAACTCCCAAACTCCTACTCCTGCAAAAAAGTATGACCAAATAATGACAAAAATATACAATAATAATTGGCTTCATTCATTCTCAGAACTCTCCAAAAAGTTACCCTAAAATCAAAAGGCACTCTAAAAGGGATAACCAAAAAAACTAGTGCTTGAGTTCTACAAAACAGAACTTTAACTTCTATGTACTGCTAGAGAGGTATAACTAAATGGTTCTGTATACAGAGATAGCAGAAATAGAAAACCCTAGAAAAATCCCCAAAGCGGGATATCAGCCAAAATGGATGTAAGAAACTCCATTCTTAAAATTATGTCCTATTCTATCTCATTTCCATTTTACAGACTAGATTTTGGTAAAAAAATGCTCAGAAATGGGGCCTTACACAAAGTAAAAAATATTAAATTCATATTGGATTTTTTTCTAAGAAATTGTCACATACTGGGCCCATTTAGCCATCATATATTAAGTCACTTTTAGCTTTTAGATCCTTAAAAAATAAAGTTCTACACATCATGTAAAATTGTTAATATAGCAACATAAGTGTCCCAGGCATCACAAACCATATTAAAATCACCCCCATTAGCTCATAAAGTACGCCTTATGAAGGAGGTTTTATCTTCTGATATGGACTCCTGAAGAAGGAGGAATTTGGTATTAATCAGTCCTCCATTAGGGAAGCAAGTGAATACCCCACATATATAAACTTGATGATGATGACCACAAGAAGCATTTAAGTTCCTCTTGACCATATCTTCTTGTTTACTTTTGCTTTGTCCTTTTAGATTAATGAAATGTTTCTCAATTTTATATCTTTAAGGATTTCCATTGATTTTTCACTGATCTAAGTATAATTCCCTTTACAAACTCATTTAGCAAAAACAAAATATAATGAGAAAACAGACTAACCTAATAAAATATATCTGGTGTAATGCACAGTTACCAATGGATATAGAGTATATTTTGTTTTTTTTTTAGAAAAAATTTAGATTACACATATGATTCTGTGACTCAGATGAGATGATAATTTGGGCAATATATCTTACTGTAATGGTTGGTCTCTATCTTTTGGGAGCCATGATTTCAACACAGACCTTCCTTTCTGAGTCTTGATCTTTGTCTAACAATTTGCAAAGATGTAGAAAATGTTTAAAGTTATAAAGAAGACAATTTAAGCAAAAAAGTCATTCTTCTGAAGCACCAGGGAGTAAAGTTTGTGCAAGACAATAAAACAAATCAGAAAAATTCGACTAATGAACTATTCTTATTGTTATATATGCATGCGTACAATGATTTCTAAATTACTTGGAACAAGTAATCATTTTGATATAATTTCATTTTCTGACATTTTTGATTGTATGTATGCTTCTATAACACTAATTAGGGTGACTCAAAATAACTGATCTCAATTCCTGAATGTTTTGGTATATATGTCATTGCTATCTTTTGTTCTTAATTTTGTAGTTTTGGGAATGTTTATTACTCAAAGAAGCATGCAAATGTTATAAAGGGCATACTTTAGTGATTGGTAGAAATATTAGAATGGCTGTCAACATGGTGTTATTTCAAGGTTCATTCACACCCACTAGAAACAGAAGTAGATGCACCTTAAACAAAAAAGTTAGCCTTGTTGAACACAAAACAAAGAGAAACATACAACCCCTCTCCAAATAACCAAAAATATTACTTTTAAAAAGCATAATTATTCCTTCAAAAAGCAAGCAAAGATTTTTTGGAGTGATCTGAAAGCCAGTGGGATTATTATTGATCTCTCTCTTGTAAAAACTATAGTATTGTATAAATACACTCACCTACACACAGACTCAGTTTTAGTATAAATAATAATGGAAACAAAAACTTGTCATGGACAAGAAAACATAACTATTGTATTCAAGACTGTAAAAAAGATATTTTTCTTAATAAGTAAATACTTTTATGTTTAATATTATACCAAAATAATTGTTGAATGAAGTCTAGAAATTCCTTTAAGATTTTCATCAGACTAGAATTCCTTACAAGAGAAATGTTTGGATATCTTATGTTTCTAATGAACCTGGAAGTCTTCACCTCACTGACATAATAATTATCTTTCATAATTAAATTGGTATTTTGAGAAAGATAATTATTCTGAATTACAGAATCTCCCAAATAAAGATGGAATATAGCAAGAGAAATGTGCACCCTCAGACATCACGAAATGTTAAGAAACATATCTAAGAAATAGAGATTAACAAATTTGGATTGGGGATTCATTTGATTTAATTACTGAATACATTGAAAACCTGTAGCCTATAATTAAGGATAGAATTTGGAAAAATGGGCTTTGTCAAAGGTGTATTTTATATTCAATGCAATGTGTGGTCTTATTTTATGTTTCAAAGTCATATCAATTCAATTCCAAATTGTGTAATACAAGTGACTAAAAAAAAAAAGGAAGTCCAGATTGTGTATTAACCAATTTTTGAAGAGGAATAAAGATTATAAGTTTTATTGTTTATTAACAAAGCTCATCATTTTACTTTGTCTAGTAAATCACATACAACACTCTATATATCAATATAATATTTTCTTGTTCAGGAAACTGTAGGGTATCCATGTTTCCTCAAGAACAAAATGCTACCTCCTCTGACTGGATTTTGAAGCCATTAACAGTCATTTTTTTTAACCCTTAACTTCTGTGTATTGGCTCCTAGGTGGAAGAGTGGTAAGGGTGGACAATGGGGATCAAGTGACTTGCCCAGGGTCACACAGCTGGGAAGTGTCTGAGGACAGATTTGAATCTAGGACCTCCCGTCTGTAGAAAAGATAATAAATAATGGAGACATCAGGGATGTTATAATAAATCTAAATGATTGTGGGTACACACACTGGGGTTTAGGAGAGACAGGACCAGGACAGGGAGACCAGAACAGCTAAGCTGCTCCTAACTGACAAAGGGACTTTTGACCAATTGCCACCACTGGGCCTTTGAACACCAACAGGCAGGTGAAGGTTTTAACAAGTTTAATTATATTTAACTAAAATAAAGGTGGGAAAGGGATTTCTATACTTAAACCTTAAAAGACAAACCCACAGGGGTAAGGGGAGGATTTCCCTACTCTAATCTAGTGATCTAAGCAGGCAGGGCCCAAGCAGTGCAGTCTCTGGGAAGCTGATTCAAGCCTGGTACCAGCCAGCCTTGAACAGCACAGCTATGGATCAGAGGGGTGGCTTTGAGGGTTCTCACAGTTTTCCAAAGAGGTTCATAGGATGCCAAAATCCTCGGTGGTCCAAGATACCAAGTACAGTGAGTGAACTTGAGGTGCTGTCCACCAGGTCTCAAACTCCTCCTCTGCTTGGTTCTGCTCTGTAGGTCTTCTCCTCTTGCTGGAAATCCACCTCCACTCAGGATCCCAAGGAAATCAGGAAGCAGAGTCTGAGATCTACCTGGGCTGGCAACAGTTTGCCCACCACTAATGGAGTCTCTCTCTCTCAGGGCACACATACTTCCTGCCCCTTTATTCTATCCTAGAATTCTCCAGCTCCAGCCTTTCCTGCTAGATGAACCTTAATTCTTAATTAATTACTAACTAATCTTCCTCACAACACGTCTCTAGGCCTGACTCTCAATCCACTGAGCTACCTAGTTGCCCCCCTTTAACAGTCTTAATCCAACCTACATTCAGACTTTTGGATGTCCATTTATTCATGAACTCCATTTTACAGTCAAATTGTCCTATTTGCTACTCTCTATTCAAAATACTCCATCGTCCATCTTTTTTATCTTTTCGTGGCCTAGACCCTTGTACTGGGATGCAAAATTTCATTCAACATCAGAGAATTCTTTACTTTTCTCAAATTTTGACTAAGTTTTGACTTATATGAAGAAAGCTTATCCTAATTTCTCTAGTTGTTGGTTCCTCCTCTCACTCAAATTACATTATATTTATTTTGTAATATAGGTTTAAATTGTTTTCTGCAAATGAATGTAAACTCCTTAAGGGAAAGGACTGTATTCTTTTTTTTTTTCAGTTGTCATCCCCGATTTTTCTTTATCTGTTAATATAGATCCATATCCCTTGTGATGAAGTAGTAAGGGAAGAGTTAATTTCTCTAAATCCATCTCATCTTTTGAAATATCTGGTAAGTGAGGTCTGAGGGGAAAAATGGTCAGCCCATCAGAATAGGACACACCTTGCTATAAAAAGAGAATGTCGGTTCCGGGTTAAGATGGCGGCAGAGTAAGAAGCAGCTCTTAACCTCTCCTGACCAAAACACACAAAACTCCTCAAGGGGACATAAAAACAAGTCCAGACGAACGGAGGAACCCCACAACAGGGCACAGCGTGGAAGGTACGTGGAATCGAGGCATTTCCATGCTATAAAGGGGTGAAACAGCTCTCACTAAATCACTAGCTGAGCAACCACCCCACCCTGACCCCCTCCACACACACCACCTATAGCGCCGAAGCCAGCTAAAAAGAAATAGAGCAAGTTTGGGGCACCCATTGAGTCATTGGCAGCTCAGGGGCCTGTTCCTGAGAGCAGCAAGATTTGGGACCCCAAAAAGCTAAAGAAAGCACACAAACTCAGAGCGCAGGCGCGGGCAGAGGTGTGGGTGGAGGCAGACACAGTCAGGAGCTAAAGCTCTGAAACCCTAAGTGGGGAACCAGTGCAGACGGGTATACTACTGTGGAAGCAGCGCCCTGAGACTTGTAAAGAAACTCTGAAGTATCACCTCACACCTAACAGATTGGCTAAAATGAAAGATGGGGAGAGGAATGAATGTTGGAGGGGATGTGGCAAAATTGGGACATTAATGCATTGTTGGTGGAGTTGTGAACTGATCCAGCCATTCTGGCTGGCAATTTGGAATCATGCTCAAAGGGCTATAAAAGAATGCCTGCCCTTTGACCCAGCCATACCATTGCTGGGTTTGTACCCCAAAGAGATCATAGATAAACAGACTTGTACGAAAATATTCATAGCTGTGCTTTTTGTGGTGGCAACAAATTGGAAAAGGAGGGAATGTCCTTCAATTGGGGAATGGCTGAACAAACTGTGGTATATGCAGGTGATGGAATACTATTGTGCTAAAAGGAATAATAAACTGGAGAAGTTCCAGGCGAACTGGAGAGACCTCCAGGAACAGATGCAGAGCGAAAGGAGCAGAGCCAGAAGAACTCTATACACAGAGACTGACATTCTGTGGTAAAATCGAATGTAATGGACCTCTGAACCAGCAGCAATGCAATGACCCAGGACAATTCAGAGGGATTTATGGTAAAGAAAGCTACCCACATTCAGAGGAAGGACTGCAGGAGAGGAAACATATAAGAAAAATAACTGCTTGAACGCATGGGTCAGGGTGGACATGATTGAGGGTGTGGACTCGAAACTACCACACCAATGCAACTACCAACATTGGTAATAGGTCTTGATCAAGGACACATGACAAAACTAGTGGAAATGCGCATCGGCCATGGGTGGGGGGAGTGCGGGGGGTGAAGGGGAAAGTAGGCGCATGAATCATGTAACCATGTTAAAAATGAATATTAATAAATGTTTAAAAAATCATCTAATCATTTTGATATTTCCTGGTTTTTCTTCAGAAAATATAAACAGTCCAAACTCTTTCACCATTTTTACTTTAGTAATCAGGAAATTCAGAGTATAATTGTCCAGCTAAATCACTTATTTCTCTATGGTGCCTAATCATACTTACCCTATCTGCTTTCTTTAGAAAGTGCTCCAATTTTTTTTTCTCTTTCAATGACCGCTTTACTTTAAAGTTCAATATTTTAAGTCAAATTCATTTAAGCATAGGCAGGATGAAGTTAGATCACATTTTTGTAGAGTAGACCATTATATAATTTATCTATTAGTCCACCTATCTACCCATCTTAAACACACAGTGGCCACTCACTGTAACTTGTATTCACACTTATAGGATTAAGGGGTATCCCAGAGTGGACAGTTAATTACTGTCAAAAACATGTTATTACTACTCAATTCTCAGCCTCATATGAATAACCTCAGTGAGGGAAATACACTATTAACCAATCTGAGTCACCATTCTTTTGCTTCTCATGAAATCATTACCTCTTAAACATAAAATATATATTATTTGGGAAAGCAATCACAAATAATCATGCAATTGCTTAATGAAAGGAAGAAAAATTAATACTGTTAAAAAACAATTCTACTCGTCAGTTTGGTATATGCTCTCCCAGCAATATAATCAGCATCCATTATGTTGGATAGCACAGACACACAATTTCATCAACCTATATTGGAGGTACAGTATAGAAAGAAGCTCATTTATCCCATGTACCTGGGGCAATTCAAGTCTCTGGACTATAGGTCTTGCTATCTTTGATCTTTTTAAAGAATCATCTTCAGCATATGTTACTTGCTCAGCAAAGCTATTTCTCTGTGACTCTTAGAAAGTTTTAAGCTCCTATAGCACATTGCCACTCTTTACAGGAGACTGAGAAAATATTAAGCTTTTTCATAAAAAAAACAAACAAACAAAAAAAAAAACATAACAGTATGGCTCCCAGGAGACCACTGAAAACCTTGCCTTCCTCCTCTCTTAAGATATAGAGAATAAACAGGTTGACATGAACCCAAGAGATGTTTATCCTCTTTCAAACTGTAAGTGTAACAAGAAGACAATTTAAACCTCTAGATTTTCAGCAGATAGATTCGACTCTCTTCAACCTGCTTCCAGCTTTTAAAGTCTACTCCAGTAAAAACAATACCTGTTGAACTTACCTTCATTCAACTCTTTAAGCTGATTTATCCCAAAGCAGCTGCTCTTCTCTTCTCTTCTATGTATAGTTCAAGCAAGGAGGCAGTATTTGTCATTAGCTTACCTCTTCCAGCAGCTGCTGTTCCCTGTTCTTATGACTTTTGCATTTTTATGTTCTGATCTTCTATCTTCACATCTAATGTCTCAAATCAAGGTTTTCTCATGAGTACAGGTCACCCCTTATCTCAGTTTGAAAACACCCACAGTTCTATTAGGTATGACACAAACAGACAATATACAAGTTTTCCCACAGACTATAGTCAACATGATTTCTCAGCTATTTATTTCAAAATTCTGAAAATAATAATATGCCAACAACCTGGGGGCAAGAATGTTTTGCAGCTATCCCAGGCTTCAAGAGAGACTTTTGTCTCTCCAAGGGATTGTTCTCTCTTGGGCCTCTCAGAAGACCTGTATTTTACTTTATGCATTCTATCTGCTAGATTGTGTTTATTCTCAAGTTGTTTTTTTCAGTGCTCTACATAGTTATTCCTTTGTGTCTTTTCAGCAAACCAAACTTCCACAATACAAATAAGTAATACCTAACACTAACGTTTAACTTTAATTTTTACACATCACTTCCTTTGGCAAGATGTTGGGATATACATGACGAAGCTCATACTTTAAAGCTTTATGGTTTTGTAGGACTGGAAAATCCAGTGGATATGTCCTTTAAGAACACACAAACACTTTTATTTCATCATGAAGATTCCTGGAATATAAATATATGCCTCAAGATGATATCTGGACCAACTCTTTCATTTTATACTTGAAGAAACTGACACTCCAAGTGATTGAGTGAATTGCCCAATGTCATAAAGGCAGTGATGGAAGTGGTGTTTGAACTCAGGTTCCTTGACTAAAAATTCAATATTCTTTCCACTATATTATATTGCCTCTCTTAGTCAGTTGTATATATTTTTTTTTCTTTTTCCTCTGACCCAATCATTACTGCTTAATGAATGCTTTTAGATTTTTACTTGTGACCTGATCCAAAGCTATCCCAGAGGGTATAATTTTAGGAGTCCAAAGAGTAAATGATGACTACAAGCAGGGATAATAGAGAGTACATCATAGAATCAGGCCTTCCACAGCTTTAGTACTCTGTGGGATTAGCATGGTTCGCATTGCTATTCAAGATTAGGAGAATCAGATGACTCATGTATGATCTGAATCTTAAGTGAAGATTTAAACAGTTCCTAATGAAGATGAATGGTTCTCTGAAACCCACGTAACATAGTTTTTTGAGGCCAAGGATCTAAGTCTCAAAAATAGTCCATGATTTTAAGTAATGACAGGCTATTTCTAGAACCAGGTTTTTTAAAGAAAGATATATTAAAAGGTCATATTTATTATTGCAGTCTAATTATAGGATACTTTCAAATGTTGGAGGCATTTGCAGCAAACCAGTTGAGTGGATTTGTTGCCAATGACATTTTAATAGTAACATTTTATAAACAGTATAAATGATTTTTAATCATTCTTGAATATGACCTAAGAATCCAAAGTGGACCATTTTTCTTTTTTTAGTGTAGGGAGGGAGAAGTAACTTTGATTTCCCCAAATCCATAAAAACAATCAGCAAGATGTCTGAAACTAGGAATTGGATTCTGAATTTCCAGTTATCTTCATAAAATACATGGTTCTTCAGCTATGAAGTGTAAGTTAAGTTATGCAAGGATTTTCAAGAAGATATGTCTTTGGGCAGGGTTTCCAGCTGGACACTTGGAATCTTGGGAGATTCCTGATGCCATGCCAGGGCATGAGACCAATCGTTGGTTGCCCTATATAAGGGAGAGAGAAACTGAACCCACTAACTCATTCTGGAGCCAAGGGATCCAGGGCGGTGGGGACAAACCTTTCTCTCCTAGATTTATCAATCAAGTCAAGAATCAAGCAGCATATCTGAAAGTTACAGGATTACTACTGAACTTTAGGGTCAATTATCAGCATCCATCAAATTATTACAGAAGATTTATCCATCTAAATATCTTTATTCAAGCTGCAATTTAATATGCCTGTAGGCAAGCAGTGTCCACCAAAGCAGGCCAAATAAGGCCAGTGGGCCTGGCTGGCTAACTTAGCTATCAATATTGTGAAGCTGTTAGATTATATACTTTGAGTTAAGCTTAGACTTCATTGAGGGATTCCTAAAACCCTCTTCCCTTCTCTCAATTTCACTTGTTGTTTGATTAACTCAAGTAAAATATTTGTTTATAAAACTCAAACCAGTTACTGATCTTTGTTGGTTGGTCTGACAACAAGATAATTTCAAAGGAGTTTTAGGGAATTTGAAGGGACAGAGTGGGATCCCAGCTTTACTCTCTGAGATTAAGATAAGTACCATTATCAATATTAGTAGTCAGATGAATTATTGATCGTCATTGATATTCTAATGATATTGATTTAGTTAACATCAGTTAAACCTAATTAAATGAAATCGATTGATACCAGGAGACTAGTCTTCCTGAAGACCTATATTGTGATTGGTTGAGGGGATTCTACAGGAAGTTTAGTTGTATTATCTGACTTCCTGCTTATACCAAAGAAAGGTTTAAAGCTTCTCTATCATCCTGGGCTTTTTGCTTTACTCTTTTTAACGAATTACATCATTTCTATCAAGTCCCTCAATGATCATAACACAAGACAAAGAATAAGGCTGATAAAAGAGATCGAACACCTGCCGTGTGTGAAGACAAAGGTGAGAGGGCAATAAATATAAAAGTGCATTTTGTAGGTAACAAGTTTCAACTTGTATTTTTTCCTAATGAAGTTCTACTGTTCCAGGAAAATATTTCATATATGCTGCAATATCCCCAACAGTTCCCATTTTAGTAATTTAGGGTAAGGATTTATGTTAAAAATATTTAATATACAGATTCTTCTGTCCTGTCTCTTACTTAACTTTCTAATTTTGTAGCACTTTATGATTTTCTGCTTACTTATTAGTAAGACACCTCTGTTTCTTTAGGATTTGCTGCTGTAACCTTTTTCTGGTGGCAAAGAATTGAAAATTGAAGGGATGCCCATCAATTAAAGAATATCTAAATAAGTTGTTGAATATAATAGTGATGGAATACTACTGTGTAACAAAAATGATGAACAGGATGGGTTTAGAAAAACCTGAAAAGACAAATTAAGGTAGAGTGAAGGGAAAAGAACCAGAAGATCATTATATATAGTAATGACAATGTTGTAATAATAATCAACTGTGAAAAAATAGCTACTCTGATAAATGCAATGAACAGTCCAAAGGACTCTTGATGAAAACTTATATCCACCTCCAAAGAGAGAGAACTTATGTACCCTTAGAACAAATTGATGTGTAATTTTTAATTTTTTTTAAATTTTCTTTATTTTTTGCCACATGGATAATATAGAAATGCTTTCATATGTCTAACTGATGTAATAATTCTTGTTTTCTCATTGGATGAAGGATATCTGATAGGGGAGAATATTTGGAACTAAATTTTTAAAAGAATATTATCATTGGAACCATCTAGTAATTCCTTGAAATTGAATCATTGTAATTATCAAAGTCTTAGATAAGTCTTATTTCCCTTCCATAATTTTCAGTTCATTCTTCAATAAAATAAAAATGTTATACCACATGATCTCTAAGATCTTTTCTAATCTTAAATTCCATGATTCTGTGTTTTGTTAAAATGTAGAGACTGAATTAGTTTACTTCCTAAGCTTGCCTTGCTCATTCAGATGGAAAGACACTTCTTGTAGACAAGATTATAAAAATCACTCATAAAAATGTCATCACTCTCAAAAAACATTTATGAAGTGATGGTTTGCAGATTCAGTGTGATACAATAGATTGTTTAAATAGAAACTTATTTTGTCAAGCTTCTTCTTAAAAACTGCATTGCTTTGTATATATTTTGTGTTTTCTTATATATCCATGTGTTGGGGAATCACACAGTAGGCTGTAACTCCCTGAATTATTGTTGCTTCTGCTTTTTTATTTATTTGTTTGTTTGTTTGTTTTTACTTTATAGTCTTATCATATGTTACAATTTCTGAAACTTGACACTTGTTAAATTAAATTGAATGAAACATTTCCCTGAATAACTGTAAAGATTTTTCATAGATATTTTGCTCACAATGAAAGAGAGAATTCTTTGATCAACAAACATTTATTAAATATTCTTCTGTAACTTCTTCCTCTAGTGCCTCTTTATGAAACTGAGAGAACCCCATATTTTGCAAAGGCATTGCAGTTGTGTGTAAACACCAACAGATCTTATCAAACCAGAAAGGTTTAAAGTTATAAAGATGAACTGTGGGTCTGCATCACAGATTAGCCTTAATTTGGACAGGCTTATCTCCAAGTCATTTTACCACATTTTGTTCAGCTTTCAAAAATTATCCCAGAGCTAGCATGTCTCTTTTCATTCAGCAAACATACAATACATGAAAGATGGGTGAAATAATAACTAGATATTACATAGTGATTTAAATTTTGCAATGTCCTTTACAAGAATCATTTCGCTTGAACCCCAAACAACCATAAAAAGGGGAACTAAGGGTAATATCCCAATTGTATTGAGGAGAAAACTGAGCCTTTAGGCAGGTGAAGCAATTTTCCTAGTTACTAATTGTGAGAGACAAGATCGAAACTTCAATTATATTTCTTTTAAGTCTAGCATTCTTTCTACAAATCCCTTTTTCCTCTCTTGAATGAAGTCATTGTCTCTGTCATCATCATTGAATCAGTCTTCACTGTTTCAATTGAGTGTTTCAAAAAGAACATAATCATTATGTTAACATTTTATCATCTTTAGCAATGATGATTTGATAATGAATATTACTTTTTTGGCCACAACCACTCATTAAGCCATCTGTTTAAGTATTGTTTTAATCTGAATCAGCAGAGAACCAGCAAAACCTTAGATATTTAATGTACTCTTGTAGTACAAAGCAATTTACCAGTGGGGTAAGAAATATTCTAAAGATGCTATCCTTGACCTCATAGTGCTTATGATATGTTCAGAGAAAGGTGTTTGTACTTGAATCTCAGCCAAAACTCAGTAAAACCCAATGTGCTTTGAGGTAGATGAACTACCAAGCAAAATATCTGCTCAAGATTTTTCTGTGCCTTTAACTATAGTCAGCTATTGTTGTTCAGTTGTGCTCAACTCTTTGTAGCCCCATGGACCAGAGCTATACAGGGGGATTTCTTGGTCATTATTCTAGGGTTATTTTCCATTTCCTTCACCAGTGGATCTTTTTATCAAGTAATCAGAAGAAAAGTTACTTGTCCAAAGTCTCATATTAGGAAGTATATGAAGCTGAATTTGAACTCAAGTCTTTTTGCCTCCAAGCTCAGCATTCTATCCACTGAGCTACTTAGCTACTTCCAAGACATTCAGAGGTTAAGTGACTTGCCCTAGGTAACAGAATTAGGAAGTATCTGAGGCTAGGTTTGAATTCGGGTCTTCCTTACTCCTTCCTTAAACACTGAACCACAGCTGTCTGTATCAAGATATATCTCCAAAAAAAAGGTTAAAAAAGATGAAAACTGATCTTAAAGGTAGTCTTTTCAAAAATGAATATTTTAAAATAAAAAGGCAGCCATAGTAAAAGGTTTTCTACTTTTGCCACCAGATTTCATAGTTCATATGAAAAGAGACAATGAAAAAATTAAAAACCTACTTATTTTTTACCCAGGTTAAAAAGCATAGCATAACATTTTCCTCTTGAATACAAAAACAAAAGTTATTGATGTACTTAATTGAACAATCCAGAGAAAAGCTTATCGGAAAGAAAAATTTAAATGTCAGGTATAAAATTTTATTATATGTGATTTTAATAGAAATATCACACATTACTCAAAGATTTACACAGCTTTTAGTCATAGAACCATACTTTCATGGTTTCCCAAGTGTGTGGCTTATGATTAGATATGCAACATATTAAAAAAAGTTTAGGCATTAAAAAATTGAATGATGTTAGATTAATGAATTCCCATATTGTTAAAGTTGAGAGCCAGTCTTAGATATACTCAATCTCAACTATTCTTTTTAAATATCAGTAAACTGATCCTCAAAGACAAGTAGGAAAAATAGTACCTCACTTTCCTATACATTTTGATATTTTAAAGGATCCATAATGCAATGATGTCCTCTATTCAATGTTACAGGTGATAATTCATCTAGTATTCTCCTCCTGTGAGCTTTTCGTTCATGACTTCTAATGAATCATCCATAGGAGGACCACTTAATGCAATGAGCATCTTCTTCTGATTCCTTAATATTCCATGGATACCAGTGGAGTGCTCAGGTTACCCATCTGTTGTTCCTATGTATCCATCTAGCCCAATTTCTTTTTTTTTTGGCTATAAATGATTTTGATGATATATTTTGTCATTTCATCTCTGCAAGCCATCATTGATCTTCCTAGCTATCAGTCCCATTTCCCCAAATCATCTTGAAATACACACACACACACACACATATATATATATGTATATATATAGTATATAGCTATTTTACTACCTTTTATCTCCCCATGATAGACTGTAAGTTCCTTGAGGACAGAGACTGACTATATGTTTGTCTTTGTGTGTTGTTTAGTAATAATTTGTTGACTGATTTATTAACCACACACTTCAACATTTTCCTCACAGACATTTCTAATTGGAATCTTTTACTTGTTCTATTCTAGTAATGTTCTATTACTTGTACTCATATGGTATCACTATAATAATACTAGTGTCTTTAAAAAAGGGTTTTTGACATCCAAGAGTAGATTGAGGTTATTTTCTTAAATACAGTATAGCCTAATAGCTTCCTAAATTCAATTCAATCAATTATTCATCTATCATTTCTATCTAAGATAACTCCAGCTAAGGGGGGTTAGGGGGGCTTGGGAGAGAGGGAAAGAACATGAAATATGTAACTATGAGAAAATATTCAAAATTAAAAAAAATTAAAATAAGATAACTCCATGAGCTACCCATCTCAAAAAAGTCACAATCTGAGGAACAGCCATTTTGACTCACTTGCTCTCTCTCTCTCTCTCTCTCTCTCTCTCTCTCTCTCTCTCTCTCTCTCTCTCTCTCTCATCTCACTAGGGATTCTAATATATTTAAATACAATGTAACAGAACTTTCAACACTTTCAGCAGAACAAGTTATAAACATTTTTATTGATTATTTTATTCTAGAACATATTTCTTGACTGTTACTGGCAAGTCACTTTGGAGAGAGAGTTGGTTCTCATCCTAAGGATGTTTTTGTAAACAATGGGCATTTTTGATTTGTTTGTTTTGCTTTGTTTTCTTAAAACTCTTACTCTCTGCCATAGGACAGAAGGGTAAGGGTGAAGCAAATTAGGGTTAAGTCACTTGCCTGGGGTCACACACATTTAGAAGATGTCAGCCCAGGTAGTACTGACTCGGGATGCTACCTGAAGCCAACTCATACTGTCTCTTTCCTGCTCTATCCACTGTGCTACTTACTTGTCCCTGGGCATTTGTTTCCATAATGAGAAACTTGAAAATCATATTCTCTCAATATCCATATTTTGATTGGACTTGATTTCAGTGGTGCTTTTATAATTTGTGAGTTACTTGTCTATAGAAAAGGAAAATTATGTATTTTCTCCCTCATTACTCATGTTTCACTGGTCGAAAAGGGGACATCTTATTATAAAATATCCAGCATGCTTCTGTGTAAAAGATTCCATATTCTAGGCATGCCCAACAATACCACCTCTCTCAAAGCAGATTGCTATCCCATTTTGGGAAAGAGTATCTCAAAGTATCTTTCGAAAGCTTAGTTCCCTTCTCACCAAACACCACATCCACAAAGATCAGACTTAGTGAATGGCAAATAAACCTATTTATCCAAGTAGATAGCAAAACAGTAATTGGATAATATAAACATATAAGAATATATATGCCAGATAACACTCTGAGTAATGAGCATTCTCACTGGGAATGAGATATCTCAGTTCAACTGAAAGTCCTAAATTTCAACTATGGGAAAATTTTCCTAAGCCTCTATAATTGAAAGCTAAGAATAGGGACATGATTGAGGTTGCAGTTTCTCTAAATGTCTGCTTCTTCCTAGAGTCTTCCTTTCCTTACAGGAACATAACATGAATTTGGAACCATCTGTCTTATTTCTCAAAACTGGAAACCATAAGACTAGAAATGTTATTTTCCCTCACTCTGGACATCATGGCCTTTCATGAAAGTTAGAAGTGCTGAATAATCAATCTCCAACAATGAGAAGATTCTTATGCAAATGAGATTTGAGCCAAGGGTAAAAAAAAGATAGAAAAACATAGGTGCATCACTTAGGAAAGTAGTAGATAGTTTAAGTAAATTCAAGTGTTTAGTGTTTTTTTCTTTTCTTGTTGAATAAAGGAATAATTTTTCAAGGTAGCAACAAAGAAGCCAAAAGAAAATAAAAGATAAAATATTAGAGAAAGTGAAAAAATGAATAATGCATTAAATCCCAAAAGGAAAGTAGAAGAGATCTAATAAAGGGCTGATATAAAGGAGTCTGCCTTAGTTAGAAACACCTTCTTCTTTGAAATAGGACCAAAGGAAGAAATGATAGCTAAAGATTTAGAGGGGCTTTGAAGGGCTTCATAGGTTATAGGTGGAGGATAACAGCATATGTACCCGATTTTGTTATGAAATATGCAGAAAGGTCATATTCCAATGGAGAAATGTGTGTAATTTTGTGAGCTTGAAAAGAGATAAGAAAGTCTAAAATAGTCATTCTAGGGACTATGCTAGAGAGTCAATAAAGGAAGGATAAAATTATCTGTGTACATAATTGGGAATAACATTGAGGTTAGATAATATACATATTTAATGAAACTAATGAGCATTGCTGCATGATTTCATCCACTAGTGTTTAATAGGGTAAGAGCAGAGAAGACAGATGGTTATTCTTATCCTGGTTGAGGATTGACAGTTTATGGAAGTCAAGAAACAAGGAGAAGAAAGATTCAAGGTAAAATATAGTGTGTAAACATAATGATTATTTTATATGGTGGAGATTGTGAATAAAGATATATGAAACCAGAATAAAGGCTATGAAGCAGGAGAAAGGGTAATTTGAAAAATTTGTAGGTTAGGTCTCAATGAAGACAAAGCAAATTAAGAAGAGTGAGTCAAAGAGTCTGAAGAAAAAAGATACTGTGATCCCAGCTGAAGAATTTAAGGGGAAGATTGTGGAAGTAGAAAAGTTGCAGATGATAGTGAGTGCCAGAATATAATTATCCCTGTTGGCAAGGTGCTAAAGTGAAGAGAAAGTCATAAGAATTGATAAAGATAAATGGAAAGGAAGGAAGCCTCTGATGACATCAGTGTGAATACTGAATGCAAAGTCAAGAATGAGAAAGAAAGATTTTGAAACAAAAATTGAATTTTTTGAGAAAGGAGATAGAGAAAGGTGGGAGGGGAGGACGAATGGCAACAAAAAGGGTCCATGCCAGTGATAAAAATGAATGGAGGGGGCAGCTGGGTAGCTCAGTGGAGTGAGAGTCAGGCCTAGAAACAGGAGGTCCTAGGTTCAAACCCGGCCTCAGCCACTTCCCAGCTGTGTGACCCTGGGCAAGTCACTTGACCCCCATTGCCCACTCTAACCACTCTTCCACCTATAAGACAATACACCAAAAATTAAGGGTTAAAAAATGAATGGAATGAATCCCAAAGAATTAAAGACAATTAGTAACAAAAGCAGACAAAGAATATGTAAACAGAACTGATTATACAAAAGAATGACAATTCTTCTCAGACAAGTTTGTGATAGAGGAATGAAAAAAGGCAAACACTGGAGATAATGGATAAGGATGAGTGAGTGTCTTTAAAAGAGAACTAAGCCTCTGTGCACTTAGAAAAATACTAGTTTACTAGAGTACTCAGTTGATCTAAGCACTCAGTCAATCCAGGTCAATCAATCAATAATCAACAAGCATTTATAAACACTTGCTCTGTGCTGGGAACTATTCAGCATATTGGGGGTAGAAAAACAAAGGAGCAAAACACTTCCTACTCTCAAGGCAACAGAATTTTATGGCAATATATGAATGTATCTTTCTATCTAATCATAATTAGAATAGTTAGTATTTTTTTAATATTTTGTGACAGTACTGTGCTAAACACTACAATTATGTCATCTGTTTTTTTACAACAAATCTGGGAGGGCGGTAGTCACTATTATTATCTCCATTTTATATTTAAGAAAACTGAGGAGAATAGAGGTAAAATGAGTTTTTCAGGGTCATACAATTGGTAAGCATCTGTAGCTGGTTGTGAACTCAGATCTTTCTGACTCCAACCTCAGCTCTTTGTTCACCATGTCATATTTCTCTCTCTCTCTCTCTCTCTCTCTCTCTCTCTCTCTCTCTCTCTCTCTCTCTCTCTCTCTCTCTGTCTCTCTGTGTCTTTCTCTCTGTCTTTCTCTCTGTCTTTCTCTCTCTCTGTCTTTCTGTCTTTCTGTCTTTCTCTCTCTCTCTCTTTCTGTCTCTCTGTCTCTCTGTCTTTCTCTCTGTCTTTCTCTCTGTCTTTCTCTCTCTCTCTGT
>NC_058131.1:187221315-187253177 GCF_016433145.1 Gracilinanus agilis | reverse complement strand
TCTGTCTCTCTGTCTTTCTCTCTCTCTCTCTCTCTCTCTCTCTCTCTCTCTCTCCCTCCCTCTGTCTCTCTGTCTATATATCTTCTATCTATCTATCTATCTAATCTATTTTCCTCTGTCTATATATCATTAGTACAGAGAAGGTAGCTGAAAAGATAACAGGCATCATACATCTTCAGTTTGTTCCTTCATAAAATGAAAGACACTATATAAAGTGACTTTTAAGTTCCATTTCAGTTTTAAAACATATGTATATATAAACTGAACTGAATATTCAAATAAATTTAGGAAAATTTTAATGACATATATGAAGTTCATGTTATGTATCAAGCTGTCACAACTTCCTTGATAACCAACTATATGAAATGCTAATACATAAAAGAAAAGCTACCTTAATTTGAAATATTATTCATGTTTTTGTATATGGAATTTTGAAACTGTACTGAGCCTGCGAATTTGTTGATTGATTATGTAGGCAATTTCAGTAAGACTAATTGACTTGGAATTGGAAATACATTAATTCCCTCACCTATAGCAGGAGTTACATTCCACAGACCTCATCCATAGGCGAAAATCCTTAAAGTAGCTGGAGAGCAAACAGATCTATGCTACAGTCACTGAGCCAATCAGCGCCCAGGATATAGAATGCAGCTCTGTGGTTGGTCTCCTTTCATTCCATCAACCAAAAGTGTGTCGTATACAATCTCATGCTGGCAAACTTGCACAAGCGGTAGTGGTGCACTGTATTCCCATTGCGTACAGTATGGTATTCATCTACAAAATTCTGTGATATAGCAAAAAACTCCATGATACCGAATTAGATTTTTTTTACTCTTGATACATCAAAGCCTTGACAAGTGAACTGTGATTTATAGAGAGGGACAATTGCACCCAAGTTCAAATTCTACCTCAGATTTCATGGACAAGACACCTCATTTCTTTTAAATTTTTTTTCTCAGTTATAAAAATAGGGATAATAATAGTATCACAGAGGTTTTATGAAGAAAATAAAAGTGAAATCACATGTAAACAAAAATGTACAAATCTTAAAGCATTCTATAGATGATAGATATTATTGAGATGGATACTCATTCCAATGGGATAGCTTACAACCCATTCCACACTATTGCATTTTGTATAAAACATTCAAATATTACAAAAAAGTCTCAGTATGTCCAGTCAACATGCAAAGTGACTCCCTTAAGATATTTTTACATTGTCTGAACACTAACAGAACATATGAGCTCTTGGCAGCTAAATGATATGAGACAGAGATGGAATCATTAAGATTGGAGTTTCTTGATGTTTAACGGACTTCATAGGAATGCCATTTTGAGTGGCATTCCTATGAAGAATATATAGGAACTGTAGTTCTAGTCCAAAGAAAATAGGGGGAAAATGGAGAGAGATGACAAGAATAAATAATAGGAATTGTTGATAAGGCACTATGCTGTAGACAAAAATAATTCGGCGAGGCAGGGTTTCACCATTTTCAATATAATTTTTAAAATGTCTTTGGCATAGCTTTTTAGGCTTTCAAAAACCTCATTCCAACCAACCTTTGTGGTCGTATTTCAAATAACTGTTCCTCACAAAAAGTTTGATTGCAAACAAATTATATTCCAAGTTTTTCCCCAAAGTTTGATGCCCCATCTTCCTCTCCATATACTAACATCAGGTATCACTTGTGCTTCACCATTCACTTGTTCCTTATATCCATCTCCTGAATTTTCATCTTTTTTAAGGCTCAGGTTAGGCATGAGCTCCCTTTGGAAGAACTACTTGATTCTTCTTCTCCACCATCCCTTCAAACCCCAAACCCACATGTCATTTTTCCTTTACTTTTTTTATACTATTTGTATATGCTGTTTTTGTGGAATGTAAGCTCCTTCAGGAAAGGGATATTCATTTCTCTCTTTGTCCAGTTCCTAAGTTCTTTGCACATATTGCACTAAGTAGATTTTTATTAAATATAAATTTAATTAAGTCATTCTTTTACTAGCAATGTAATAGCAAGAAAGTCACTTATCTCTGAAATTCAGTTTCTTCATCTCTCAAAAGGGAATAATAATAAACTGCCAACCTTCCAGTACTCTTGTAATGAAAATACCGTTAACTATAGCTGTGATCTGCTGATGTCAACAGTTAATGTGGACAAAAATAAACTATAAAAACCTTCAGATATTTAGCTGCTGACTACACAAATCATTGTGATTCTTCAATATTGCATTGGCTTTCTATGGCATGAATGGGATTTTAGACAACATAAATAGAATACTAGTATCCAGAGCAATAGTGTTATTATATTCACTCCTTTTTTATATTCATATTTGATATTCATATAAAACATATAACATATATTCATTTTGTTATAGCTAAAACACTGCATTTTAGAGGGGAGTTGAAAAGCCTGACATGGACAATCAGTATGATTGTTTAAGAAATACAATATGCAAATAAAAAGAATATATGATATGAAGGAATTGAAGAGATTTAGACCTGAAAAGAGAAGAAAATAGCTGTTTTAAAAAAATAATAACTGGCATTTTGTGGGATTCATATGTAGGACCAAAAATATAGAATATGAATTCTTATCTTTTTATATGCCATGGACCCCTTTGGGTGTTTGTTGTTGAAGCCTATGGGCCTCTTCTCAGAATAATCAATGTTAACAAATAAACTAAAATATATAGGAGTTGATAGGCAATAAATTATATTGAAATCTATTTTACTATATATGTGTCATTTGCATATTTTCACTTATTTTATTCTTCTAGCAGTCCTGAGATAGATATCACATTCATTGTTATGCCCATTTTGTAGATGAGGAAACTAAGATTTAGAATGGTTAAGTGATTTGACAGTGGTCACATAGCTAAAGCCTAGTAGAGAAAGGATTCAGGCTCCTAAGTCCAACTACAGTGGATTTTCCCCCCTTCCATGTCATTAAATATTTGAAGATAATGGCATGTTTAAGAGTGAATAGTCCTGGGGGCAGCTAGGTGGCTCAATGGATTGAAAGCCAGGCCTAGAGACAGGAGGTCCTGGGTTCAAACCTGGCCTCAGACACTTCCTAGCTGTGTGACCCTGGGCAAGTCACTTGACCCTCATTGCCTAGCCCTTACCACTCTTCTGCCTTAGAACCAATACACAATATTGATTCTAAGATGGAAGGTAAGGGTTTAAAAAAAAGAGTAGATAGTCCTCTTGTGCTTATTTTTAGAAAGTAGAACTAGGGCTTTTGAGGAATAAAGAAAGAGATAAAAGCATCAGTTCCATATGAGGAAATTTTTTCCTACTACTTCTGTCCAAAAATCAAATAGGTATACTTAGGCAATAGTGAGTCCTTTGTTATTTCTAGATGGCTACATTTGAGGAATATTATAGAGAAGATCTAATTGTATCAAAGGTTATGCTTTTTATATTTAAATCTACATTCAATTATAACAACCTATATTTCTATGAGAAGTGAAGAAAAATTTCACAAAGCCAGTTAAACTCTTTAATTACCAGAATTATGTATTTCTCAGGGCCTGTACTTGCCTCTAAGAGAGGGAAAATAGGTTTAAATTTGCTTCTGGGTACAGAAAGGGTAAGCATATTTCCAAAGAATATGATTTGAGAAGCTCTGAAAAGCAATTATCAATTATATTTCCTCCATAATTCCTAAATTCTTTCCCCCCATTATTCTTAAAAAAATTATTCCATCCTACCTTAAAATTCATTAAAAAAAGGAAAGGAACATAATTTTCCTATAACAAATATGCGTAGTCAGATAAAAAATCCATTAACTGGCTATAACTTATAGGCAAACACATTGTGAAATGTTGTTTTAAAAATAATTTCTTCCATACTACTGTCCAATTTTCCCAAAACTTCTTATCAGATATTGAGTCCTTATCCTTCTTGCTATATTCTTTGTGTTTATTAATTACCATAATACTAGATACATTTGCTTTTGTATATTGTATGCCCAATTTGTTCCATTGATTAATTTATATTTTAACAACTACCAGATTTTTTGATAATTAATGCTGTGTAGTATAGTTTGAAATTTGGTATTGCTAGACATTTTTTTTACCATTTCTTTTCATAATTTCTATTATGAATTTATATTCTTCCATTTGAATTTTATTATTATTTTTTCTAGTCCTTTAAGGTAATCCTTTGGCAATCTGATATAGCCCTGGATAAGTAAATTTATTTAGAATTTTATAATGTTGGGGGTCAGCTGAGTAGCTCAGTGGATTGAGAGCCAGGTCTAGAGATGGGAAGTTCAAATCTGGCCTCAGACACTTCCCAGTTGTGTGACCCTGGGAAAGTTGCCTAACCCTTACCACTCTTCTGCTTTGGAACCAATACAGTATTGTTGAATTATCTTACGGAAGTAAGGGATTAAAAAATACTATAATTTTTATTATATTGTTCCATACTATTCAAGGATAATGATTTTTTCTAATTATTTAGATCCTTTTATTTCCTAAAACATTATTTAAACTTAATGTATATCCATGTGTAGATTCTGGTGAATATTTTGGAAAGTAGAATCCCAAATATTCTATGCATTTTGTGATAAATTTTTGAGTTTTTAATTTTTTAATTCAAAGATATTTTATAATTACATGTAATAATAATTATCAACATCAATTTCCAAAATTATAAGATCCAAAGCATCTCCCTCATTTCCTTCCCTCCTCCAAGTGGAAATGGTATGCAATGTGATCTGGGCCATACGTGTATTATAATGAAAAAAAACACTTCCATTTTGTTCACTGCTTTATGAGTACACTCAAGGAAAATCAAAACCCCAAAATAAAACTATAAATAAGCTGATGTGAAATATATGCATCCATCTGACTCTAGAAGTTCTTTTTTGGGAAGTGAATAGCAATCTTTCTCATATCTTTTGTCCTTGATTATCACATTTCTGAAAGTAGCTAAGTTTCCACAGTTCATCTTTGTACAATCATTGTGTAGTAATTCCTGAGGAATAAACCAGACCTAAGCAAAAGGACACAGGAGAAGCCAAAAAAAAAAAGGTAAATAAGAAAGAGAAAATTTAAGGGACTCATTAAGGTAAACATATTTATAGGTCTACATGGAAGGAGGATACTTGTAATAATAATAATAATTACTCTCAGTAATAGAGAAGATAGAAGGAATTTAACCAGAAATGGGGTCGGGTAGTAAGCTGATTATGATGATATAATGTATATGATAACTTATGGTGATATAATATGTGTGTAAATGTGATGATATGAAAAGATATGTATGTATGATATGCATGCATATGAGTGATATGTAAAAAAATCAAGGTGTGAAAGACAGGGTTGCACTGAGAGAAAAGGGAAGGGAGAGATAAAATGCAGTAAATTATATAACATAAAGAGGCATGAAACATCATTATAGAAAGGGAAGGATAAGGGTGGTAATGAGCAATGCTTAAACTTTACTTTCATCGTAACTGACTCAGAGTGAGACAAAACAAATGTTCTCTGGGGTATAGAATTCTATAACCCTACAGAGAAGAAGAAGGGGAATAAGACAAGGGAAGGGGGAGGTAACTGGAGGGAGGGGGAAGTGAGGGGGTGATAAAAAACAAAACACTGGTGAAGAGAATTGAGTGAAAGGGAATATAGCAGAATCAAATGAGCAAAATAAGATGGGAGGACAATATACAGTTAGTCATAACTCTGAATGTGAATAATACATGTAAAACCCAGTGGAATAGCTTGTTGGCTCTGAGAGAGGGGGAGGAAAAGGGAGAAGGAAAGAACAAGAATTGTAAGTAAGAAAAAATGCTTAAATTTTTAAAAAGTGTATTTCCCTATCTCCTTAATGAATTTTATTTGTATTACATAGAAATATTAATCCTTGTTATGACTTTATTTTGTTACAAATTTATTTAAATTATTTATTCTTTTGACTTATTTAACTGACTCACTAGAGTTCTTTAAGTACACTATAATATAATTTACTGATAGTAATAAGCTTGTTTCTCCTTTATCTGTGGTTATTCCTTCATTATATATTTTATATTTTCTCTTTCTCATTTACCTTTCTGGACTTCTCTTGTGTCTCATATTTGGCCTTCAAATTTTTTTGTTTAGGTCTGGCTTATTCCTCAGAGATGCTTGGAAATCTTCTATCTTACTGAATGACCATTTTTCCATTTTTTCCTCTGAAAGAGTATACTCAATTTTGCTGGGTAGGTGACTCTGGGTTGTAAACCCAAATCTTTTGCCTTTCTGAATATCATATTCTATGCCTTCTGATTCTTTAATGTAGAAGATGCTAATCCTGAGTGATCCTGATTGTAGTTCTACGGTATTTGGATACGTTTTTTCTGGCTGCCTGAAGTATTTTTTCCTTGTCTTGGTGGCTCTTGAATTTGGCTATTACATTCCTGGAAGTTGTCAATTGAGGATTTCTTTCTAGAGAAGATCTGTGAATTCTTTCAATTACAATTTCATTTTCTTATTCAAGCATCTCTGGGTAGTTTTCTTTGATAATTTCTTGTAATATGATATCCAAGGTTTTTTATGCATCATGACTTGCAGGTAATCCAATAATTCTCAAATTGTCTCTCTTAGACCTGTTTTCTAGGCCAGTTATTTTTCCAACAAGATATTTGATGTTTTCTTCTGTTTTTTTTTCCTTCCTTTGATTCTGCTTTATTGTTTCTTGATTTCTCATGAAATCATTAGTTTTTAGATGGTAAATTTTGATTTTTAAGACCTGGTTTTCCTCTGTAAGTTTTTGGTTCTCCTTTTTCAATTGGTCCATTCCTTCTTGCATCACTTTCATTTCTTCTTGTATCACTTTCATTTCTCTTCCCCACTTTTCCTCTGCCTTAAATAATTCATTTTTGAAGTCTTTTTAAGCTCTTGCAGAATCTGTGTCCCATCCATATTTTTTCTTTTGGACTTTGGGTGTGTTTTCCTTGGTTTCTCTGCCCCCTTCTGTGCCTGCACCTTGCTGTTTCTCTCCATAAAAAGTCTTTAAAGTTAGGTGCTTTTTTGATTGTTTGCTCATTTTCCCTATCTAATTATAGGAAGGCTTTGTTTTCTGGGGTGTTGGGGTACCCTCTTAAACTTCAGTCCCCCCTTGATGTTATTTTCAGCATTGTCATTAGTTTACTAGATGGTCTGAGGACTGAGAGCTCTAAGAGTCCCTTCCCCCTGCTGATTCAATTGATCTGTGAGATGCTGATAGCATAAAGACTTTCCTCAGGTACCAGTGTAGGCTTTTGACCTCAGTCTGAACTTGATCAGGTCAGTTGCTGATCAGATTCTAGCCCTAGACTTAGGCTTACCTTTTTGTTCTTACTGTTTTCTTGATTCAATCAGGCACACTCTTATTTTCCCTGTCCTGGAGCTCTACCCCAGTTTTGGGCAAAAATATCCTGGGGAGTTTCCCCTGAGAACTGTGTCCTCACCCAAAACCATGGATTATGTCCTCACCCCAAGCCCAGAATGAGATTCCTGGCTTTGCTCTGGGCCTACACAAATGACCCCCTTTCAGCCCAGATTGCCTTGGGCTGGGACTCTGGACTTCTTCACAGGTTTGCAATTTCAAGGATATTAGTTGGCTTGAACCACTAATTGCCCATCAGACTCTCAGGGTCTAATTTAGCTTAGACTTAAGTTACTGAACCTGTAAGAGCAGATTGTGGAGTGGTGGGGTGTGTGATTTGTGCTTGGCTTGCTCTTCATTTGCTGCTATGCCTCCTGCTAGCTCCCCTCTCACCTCAGTTCCCTAAATGGTCTCTGCCTACCTTTTGGGTTTTTCTTCTTTTGCAGGTTGTTTGCCTCTGTCTCTGTTGGTTTTTTCACTCCTGTATTCATTTTGTGGTGATATTTTACTCTTGTTTGGATAGGATTTTCATGGCAAAATGGTGTGCTGCTGCCCTAGTTACTCCTCCATCTTGGCTCCACCCCTGGAAGACCACACATGCTATTTTTTAAAAAATGTCCATTTATTCCCAAATTCTAGGATTTGAAGGAATTATTGTTTGAGTTTAACAGAAGCTTTTACTTTGTCTATTAATATAACTATTTTATTCCATTTAATTTTATTAATATAATTGTTTAAAGATTTCTTGATATTAAACTAACCCTTTATTGCTGATGTAAATGTAACTAGGTCATGGTGTATGATCTTCATGATATGTTGTTTTAGCCTCAAGGCTAACAGGTTAAGAATTTTGCATCTATATCCATTAGAGCTTCTTATGTGTAATATCATTTTCTCTTTTGATTATCCCTGATTTGTGTATCAAAGTCTCTCTGTTTCATGAAAGAAATTTGGTAGGATTCATTATTCTGCCATTTTGTAGTCAATTTATTTGATATTAAGATTGATTATTTGAATGTTTGAAAGTTCATCAGGAGCTAGAGAGGTTTTTTTGGAAGTTTATTAATGGCTTATTTAATTAACTTAGTTAATTTATTTTCTTCTGATATTGAGCTATTTTAATTTCTCTATTCCTTATGCTGTCATTTATATACTTTAGTTTTTGTAAATATTAATGTATTTTAATCAAGTTGTCATTTTATTGGCATATATTTAGGCAAAATGTTTATTGTAATATACTTTACTTTTTCATCATTTTTGTGAATTTTTTCATTGTTAATACTGGTAATTTTGCTATCCCCTTTCTTCTTTTTAATCAAATTAGCTAACACTTTACTTATTTTTAAAATGTCCTACTTTCTTATTTCAATATTTGTTTTAATTTTATTAATTTATTCTTTAATTTTAATTTTAAAAATTCTACTTTGCTGTTTCACAGTGCTTTTGAAATGTATTGTTTTCCTAGGATTGTTAGTTACATTCCTTTTTTCATTAATATTCTTCTAAATAATTTTTTGGATAATAGGAGTTCAGAGACATAATTTTTCCCCTAAGGACTGTATTTATACATTCCCCAAAATTTGGAATGTTAACTCAGTTTTTTATTTTCTTTACTGAAATGATCCTTTCTCTGATTTTGTTTTTGACCCTCAAATTCTGTAGGAGTATGTTATTTCATTTCCAGTTGAATTTTTTTTAAGCCCTTAACTTCTGTGTATTGACTTACAGGTGGAAGAGTGGTAAGGGTAGGCAATGGGGGTCAAGTGACTGGCCCAGGGTCACACAGCTGGGAAGTGTCTGAGGCCAGATTTGAACCTAGGACCTCCCATCTCTAGGCCTGGCTCTCAATCCACTGAGGTACCCAGCTGCCCCCTCCAGTTGAATTTTTATAGTTTCTTTTCCAAGCATTATTTGTTTACTGTATCTTAATTTCATTAGCATTACTAGATCTCAGCTGTGCATTGCTATTAAAGTATGTTGTTAAAATGAAACTGTTATCAAATAAGATTGATAAATTAAAGTTATAGGAGCCATTCACTCTTTATCCTGAACTGAATTATATGCTCACTTTCAGTGCCTAGCAAAATCTGTGATACAGGCTCTAAGCAACTCAGATTTCTTTAGAGATGAGAAAGTTAAGTGGAATAAGTGGAATAGAAGGAGCAAGAGTCCTTGTTACTAACCAAACATAGAAGAGATGAAAACCATGGTGGAAAAAAGTCAGGGAAGGTAGGAAAATTATGTGATGTAGAAGAAAGTCTCCTAAAGCTAGGTTCACTCATGCGTCTAAGTGTGAGTCCTAGCTTCATCAGACACAAGCCAGGTGATTTGTAAGTACATTACTTAATTTTTTCTGGGCCTTAGTTTTCTTATCTCTAAAATAAAGATAGTTATAATCTTTACTATCTATCACATAAGGTTGTTGTGAGGAAAGCATTTTTTTATAAAACATGTAATGCTAACTACAGATATTTCCTATAACTTATTTGATCTAGAGGTTGGAAAATCCAGTGCTCTCCCAACCAATAATCCTCAAGCCTTTTTTAACTCTAGCTAAAAGAGTTGATTCCTTGTCTCCTAGTTTTCTGAGTAACTGATCAACTGCCTGCTACCCCTAAAAAGTACAGATAATAGGAATAACCAAATTAATTATGAAAAAATTCTCTAACCAATTGTCAAGTGTCAAATGAGAACCAATTTCTAACTCATGTATCTCTTCTTTCGGTAAATTTCCTGAAATCTTTTCCTATGTCAAATTAGTATTATAGGTCATAGGTGGCCCCTCTTATTTGTTATATACTATCCTCATTAACAGTCTGATGAAGAACAAATAAAAATGAGAAATAAGTGAGGAGAGATATTAAATAAATTGTGAATGGTAATATAGTTTTTACTCTTTGAGGTTTGGGGAAATAAGTAATATAATCACATAGGGTTTCATGGGAAAGGTGCCTTTGGTAATGAACTTTACAGAACAATAAGAAAAGGTGTGAGAGAAAGGATATTCCAGGTATAGTTACTTTACCAAAGGTAAAGAGGGATGAATATGCAAAGGGGATTCAGGGATGCATTCATTTTCAATAATTGGAGCAAAAAAGAAGTAGTGATGAGTTTCATGGGTTAAAGTTGGAAATCTTGATTACTGCAAAACAAGTCACCTATAAAGGTGGCAATCATGCCATATGAATACTAGTTTAGAGAATTGTGCATACTGTATTTGGGAAGAATAAAACATAGATGGCGTGAGAGAGTTTTCTTTCAGCATTTGAAGGATTTTCATGCAGAGTTTTTTATATTACTAGCCTTTTTCCCATGGCTTGGCTTCAGATGATTGAACGAGGAGCAGTGGTTGAAGATAATTGTGGAGAAAAAGCTTCATATAAAGAAAACTTTCTAAAAACTCTTGACCTTTGAAAGTGGAGTGATCTATCAACAAAGCATCGAGTTCAGGAGAAATGGGCATTTTACAGATGGGTTGGAAATGTAGCTTGTTCAGTCATCTTGGCCAAACCTCCCTCGTTCCCCAAGTCATTGCAGTAAATTTATAAGTAGTTAGTATAAGGTGACAAAAATAGGAAGTAAGATTGCAAAAGGGAATGCAGACGTCAATTGCAAACTGTCCCATAAATTAAAGGAGCAAAACAGTTACTTGTAAGCTGTCTCATAAATTAGAGGTGCATAGGATTCACTGGCAACTATTGAATAAAGTAAAGTCACATCCTGTTATTTTGTGTTACATTAGAGGAAGCCAGCTAGGTCTTCGTGTAGTGACCCCTCCGTCTTTCTAATCCCTTGGTCTGTAGACCTCAGATAAACTCCAAACATGCACAGTAAGACAAGAAAAAGAAAATATCATACTAATGGACCAATCCTAAGATGTTGTTGATAACAATGAGAGGATGTGGCCATGTTTACGAAGTATGCCTAAGACCACATGGATAAGAGTTTGTCCAAACCCCACCACCAAAGTCCTGTAGAAACTAGATTCCAAACTCCTGGGTTCAAAACACTCCTCTGCCTGCTAAGGGACCATGCTGCCCAAGTGCTTCCAATTCATATTCATGTTTATATAAAAGATGCTCTGTTGTCCTCTGATGAGGAGGTTTTTAACCCTCACTTGGGTCATGATAAATCAATTTAAAAATCCATAAATTAATTAAAAATTCACCATAATATTTCTGTGAGATCTATCATAAAATCTCTTAAGTATTGTCCAATTCTTAGTATCTGCTTCTTTTTTAAAAAATTAATCAATTTTTGTTACATTTAAAAAATGTAACAACACCTCATTCCAGTTAACTCCCTCCCATGACCCTTTAGAAAAAGCATCATTTGACAAATATGTATATATATTTTTTTTTTCTTTATTTCTATTTATCAGTCATTTCTCTGGAAGTTGACATATACAAATCGTTCTTCAAACAGTATTTCTATTGCTGTATATAACATTCCCTTGGTTCTTCTCATTTCACTCTTCATAATTTCAAGTAGGTATTTCCATGTTTTTTCAGAATTAACTATTTTATCATTTCTTACAACACAGTAGTATTCCATCACAATAATACCTCAGTTTGTTTAGCTGTTTCGTAATTGATGGAAATCCCTGTGCTTTCCAGTTCTTTGCCACCACAAAGAAAGTTACTATAAATATTTACAGCACGTGTTTTCTTTTCCATTTTCCTGATCACCTTTCGAAATAAACCTAATAGCTGGATCAATAGCATACATAGTTTTATAACTATTTTGAGCATAATTAATCATTGCTCTCCAAAATTGTTGGATCAGTTCACAATTCCACAAACAGTGTATTAGTGCTCCCACTTTTCCACATCAACTCCAAGACTTGTCATTTTACCCTTTTATGATTTTAGCCAATCTGGTAGGTATGAGATGATATCTCAGAGTTGTTTTGATTGACATTTTCTGATCAATAATGATATAGAACATTTTTCTACATATAGAAACTGACATATTATATATATATATATGTATATATATATGCATGTATGAAACTTATTTCTTCATCCAAATCTGTATGCTCAATATCATTTATCATTTATCAATTGGGAAATGGCTCATATTCTTATATATTTGACAAAGTTCTCTTAACTGTTTTAGATATGAACCTCTATCCCAGAAATTGTTTGTAATTTTTCTCTCCAAGATATTGTTTATAATTCTTCCCAGAATTACACTTTCCTTCTAATTTTGTCCTCATTAGTTTTATTTGTACAAAAATCTTTTAATTTAATGTATTTACCTAATGCTTATTCATTTCTGATTATACAAAATTCAGAAATAGAAGAGTAAAATATAGCACTGAGGTACAGATATAGAGATATGGTAAATGCTGATATCACAGGTAGTAATAGTTCACCAGAAAGTATAAAATGTTTTGTAGGGAGGAGTGATAATCATGAGATAGTTGATATAGATAAACTTACTACACAAGGATATGAAGATGGATATCTGGGATTTAAACAAAAATTTGACAGAGAAAAGAATGTGAAAAATTAGAAGGCAGTTAATTTTTAATGTAAAGTTGATTATTTTTTTAAAGTCTGGTAAATTCATAGGCAGAGGAAAAGGAATAAGTGGAGGAAATAGGCATAACTATTAGAGTAAGGTAGGAATAGAGAGTAGATATTGATTCCAAAAAGTTTAGAAAAATAAAGATGGACAAGTTGAAGTCACTATCTACCTGATGTAAGGCCAAAAGACTGGAAACATGAAATTATGGTTCAAAATAGAATTTGTAAAACTCATCTCATAATATTTTTGCCATCTAAGAACTAAATTTTATGTAAATGCGAACTATGGTGAAAATACTTGGATAAATGCTCCAGTAATAACCTTAATAGTGACAAGACATGTGTCATAGGGCACCATAGATTAAGGTGAAAAGGAAACTGAGCAAAAATTTTGCCTTCCCCAGGACCCTTTATTTTAAAAAGACAAAGCAAAAAGTCCCAGAGTGAAATCAAGTGACTTCAAATAAACCAGTCGATTTTTACTTTTCAAAGCAATTAATTTCCAGAAACTTTATGATAAAACAGATGTACTGAGAAACAGGAACAGGAAAATATGGTTTCATGATTTTTTATTATGTTTAGGCTACCTATAAGCATCCAGTTTTCTTCTTTTTCCACTGGATGGCAATCATGTGCTACTGAGTCAAAAATATGGGTTAAGCATTTCATCACTTAGAAATATTTTAGTGGAAACCATCCAAAAATATATTAATAATTATAATAATAATTAACGTTTTAGTCATTTAAGATTTGCAAAGTGCTATACATATATCTGGTTTAATTCAAAACTGTGCTTCTATAAAATAAGTGGTACAAAACATAGAATTCTTGGAGCTAGATTCAGGAAGAACCGAGTTCAAATTCAGTGTCAGATCCTTACTAGCTATGTGACTCTGGGTAAATCATTTTATCTCTTTGCCTCAGTTTCTTCATCTCTAAAATGGGGATAATAATACTACCTACCTCCCAGGGTTCTTCTGTTGTATGATAATAGTTGTAAAATGCTTAATATAGTTTCTGGCACACACTAAGCTCTATCTAAATGTCACTTATTTTTATTATTATGGTACCTAGATACAGTGTTTAGAATACTATCTCTGGGATCAAGAAGTCTCAGCTTCCCAAGTTCAAATATAATCTCAGACACTTGTGTGTCCCTGGACAAGTCACGTAATCCTGTTTGCCTCTTTTTCTCTTCTAGAAAATGAAATGATAAACTGATCAATATCTTTGGCAAGAAAACCCCAAATGGGATCACAAAGAGTTGGAAATTACTAAAGAAATATTTATTATTATTGTTATTGTTATTATTATTATACATTGATCACTATAATACATTTATAGATGAGGAAAATGAGGGAATTACGGGACAGAGAAATTACTTGGGTGGAGAGAGTTTTTAGAGAAAGGAATATCCCAGAAAAGATTCTTGTTATAGGCCTGTTATTGGGGACAAAGTTTTAATGATGTTCTACCAAAGGAAATTGAGAATCAGTTCTCAGAAATATAGGAGAACCTAGAAGAAATAGTATTTTAAAATCCCAAGGAAGATAAAGTATATAAAAAGAAGAAGGAATGACCAATAGAGTCAAAAACTGTAGTTAAGTAAAAAAAAAAAGGAGAAAGGCTGAGAAATGGCCATAGGATTCAGCATTTAGAAGATTCTGATACCTATGAAGAAAGAGTTTCAGTTGAGTGATGAGATTAGAATCCAGACTGCAAGTAAGGAAAGTGAGTAGGATATAAGAAAGTGAATGAATGAGCAGACTTTTCTTCTAGGATTTGGCTAGTGAAAAGAGAAAAACGACTAATGCTAGGTAAATTTGACATTGTCTCTCTTCTCATTCTCCTTTGCTAGATTTTGATACAGATAATTTCTATGATGCCTGGGGATGGAAGATGTTTAAGATGTTCAAGGAGGAATAGCAATTCTTGTGTGAGGGCTAATGAGCTTTTTCAGTACTATTCACCCACTTAAGATATCCACCTTTCATCCTATTCTCAACTGTGGATATTTTCTCTATATACTATTTGTTTGGATGATTTCATCAATTCTCATGTTTTCAATTTTCATCTCTGACTCTCTGATTTTGTCATCTACCCATACTTTCTCTTCTGATCTTCAGTCTCACTTCTCCAATTGCCTTTTGGACATCTCCAATTAGAAATAGCATAGAAATTGCACCCTCAAATCTTTCAAAAGTATACTAATTATCTTTACCTCCCAAACTCCCCACTCTTCCTAACCTACATGTTCTTTTAAAGGCATTGCCTTTATCTCTGCCTCTCAGGATCACATCTTTGGTATCATTCTCGATTCTTCACTATTTCTCAACCCCTATATCCAACTTCTTTCCAATAATTTTACCTTCCTAACATCTCTCCCATAAGTTTGCTTCTGTCCTTTGACATTGCCACCACCCTGGTAAAAGCTTTCATCACCTCATGCTTGGACTATTGCAATAGTTGTCTGGTTGGCTTCTCTGCCTCAAGTCTCCACCCATTTCAATCCATCCTCTGCTACACTGTCAAATATAGGATCATAAAATTAAAAAAAAACTTAATTAAATTATTTTTATAATTTATAAAATTTTATTTTATAAATAATATAATTTTTTATATTTTATTGAAAAATATTTTATAAAAATATATAATTAATTTATAAAAAACTTAACTAAAAATAAAACTAAAAAGAGTCCACCTATTCGATAAACTCCAGGGGCTCCAAACTACCACTATAATTTGATATGTAATATATTTGATATATAACATCATATATGATCATATCATATATTATTTATAACATATATAATATGAAATAGAAAATATTTTTGTCTTTTAAAGTTCTTTAAAACCAAATATGTTACTTGCCTTATAAAAATATTATTGTTTGCTTGTTATCTTCCCATTGTACCATAAGCTCTTTAAGGCCAGAGATTTTTTTCCCTGTGCATAGAATTTTTTTGATCTTTCTTTATACCAAAAGTTCTTAGGATAGTGCCTACAACTAATGAAGTGCTTAATAATTATTTGTTGACTTATAAAGGTATCCCTCTATAAATACAGATCTACATTTTTCCTAAAAATTATAGTATCTTTTTTCTAGAATGCTGAGAAATTATTGTATGAATATGTAAACATATGAAATGAAAAAAAATTCTGATCTTTATATTATGGAAAGGATTTTATTTCCCCAGGAATGAGACTCTGGGACTCTAAGTCAAATTGAGTATTTTGAGCCACTGTAGTTAAAGGGAGATGATCAGAAAAAGAAATCACTTGTTTCTTTTGGGACCAAATAGTTACAGGATAATAAAATTAGAGTTACATATCCAACAACTAATAAACTAATGCAACCTCGTGAAAGCAATCTAGAGGGAGATCAGGAAGCAATGCTAAAAATGAAATATGAGAAATAATAGGAATTTTGAGCAGAATGGTGAAGCGACTTTACAAATCAAAAAATCCTGTGTAAACATCATGACTTGAATAATATCAGCAACATCAAAAGTAAGAGGAAATTAAAAAGACTACTGGAAACATATTTGTATTTTTTAGTCAGGAAAAGTATGAAGGGCCATTTTAAACTGAAAGGACTTTATCAAATAAGGAAAGAAATCAGACTTAATGGAAAGCATGAAAAAGAGAAGTACATTTGACAATACAAAAGGAAATTTCAATAGGGTGAATATAATTCTGACCTTAGCCTAAGCAAAGTGGAGATAATGAAAGCGGGTGTTAGATTATTACCAATTTAAAGTTAATAGCAAACTCCTAAAAAGCCCATAGAAAAAGGGACCTTGGCCAAATTACCTCTACACTGGAGAAAATATTTTGTTTTAGCTAATGTGGTAAAGGATTTATGAAATTGAAATGACAGAGAGTAATTAGAGAGGCCACATTGAATTTCAAAATTGACTGAATCATCCAATCACACTGTTTTGAGTATAACCACACTCCTGCTCCCTCTCCTTTGGCCTGTGCTTCCTAGCTATATAATGACTAGAATAGATTGACAGCCTTAGCATAAAAGTAGTTATATTAATCCTACTAGGGTATCTCATTGAAAAGGAAATGAGTGGCTATAGAAATATAATCTCTATTTTCTTTACTAAAGGGAAGTTTAGTTTAATAACCTTGGGGAAAATGTCAACACTTTTTGAAAAGAAAATATTAACTCAAGATGCCTAAATCCAGGAAGGACTCACTCAGCAGAACTTGCCTAACATTCCCTTCCAATCAACTTTAAAATAATGCCTCAAATCAATTTTTTGGAATGGCAGTGCCATAAAAAGATCAAAGGGAGGCATTTTTCCAATCTACAACAATTTAAGAGTTCCACAGAAAAGATCTCCAAAAATGGGATGAGTGCAGGTCCAGAACATTATAGGAATAACTTGGAGATGACTGCTACAGAAGTAACAGCAATTTCAGGAGATCTCAGCTCCTGAAAGGGTAAGGGAATTGGAAAATTAGATAGAAAAAGCTTACAGGGGAGCCTCAGCTGGCACAGATTTGCAACTCTTTTGTCCATAAGCAATTTGGGGTCACAGTTCTAAGGAAGGGAGTAAATCCTGTTATCAGCCATAAGGGAACAGGAGATCTGATTTCAGATCCAAGCCGAGAGAAGACTAGTATTTTCATCTGCAGAAAAGCAGGGATAATTCGTAGGTAGAGACAAGAGCATAAACCAGGGGAGCAATGACTACCCCCTCTCTGGGTTTATACCACCTTAGAAGCATTGAAAAAGCAGACACCCAGAACTAGCTCTCTAAATAGCACCATTAAAAAAGTCAGAAGCTTGGTAGTGTTCCCTCATACACAGGGGAAGAGACCACAACTTTATTATGAAGTTCAAGATGAAGAAATAGACAGTGAAAATGAACAAAAAACAAAATAGAACCTGACCATACACAGTGTCTAGGAAAAGTAAGACATGAATTTAGAAGAAAGCAACAATATGAAAATAGCTACCAGCAAAGTTTTAGAGGGGGAAATGGTACTTTGTTCAAAGGCTAACAAGAAATCCTGAAAGAGTTAAAGGAAGATAAGTGGTATAGGATAAATTGGGAAAATAAATGAGATTGATGCAAGAAAATTATGAAAAAAAATTAAAAGCTTGGGAAAAGAGGCACAAAAATATACTGAAGATGTTGTGGATATTTTGAAACTGTATCTGTTTGTTAGTAAGAAGGGTCAGCTGGCCAAACTTTGTAATGAAATTGTTTAGGCTGAGAAGAACAGTGAGCCCTGTATAACAGTAATGCCCTTTGAGGAATAGGGACTGATACAGCTGTGGAGGCAGCAGATAAAAACAAAACCTCTGTTTATTAAGGTTTATAAGGATTTAAAAGGTTGAAGGAATATAAGGATAGGATTCCATAAGTCTAAAAAAAAAGGGGGGGACTAACTCAACCATACCCAACTCAAGGTCTCTCATGAAAACTACTTCCATCAACCACACCTGTGCTCTCTCCTTATCACTAAATTAACCCAATTTCTGACTATATAATGTATTTCTAATAATTGTTACTCTTATATATTATAAGTTACTGCCTCCTTGTAGTTGTTCAATTCAGTTGTTCCAGTCAGTCAGGGTTTTTGGCCTAATGGCTTCTGATCTGGAATGGACAAGGCCAGCCTACTCCATTCTGTAACCAAAGAGGAACAAAAAACAGATTTTCTTCTTCTAACTGTTGGTCTTCCTTTCACAGTTCCCCAAAACTTCCAACTCCTCTTCTTTCCAAAACTGTACTCTGGTTCAAGGAATTCCCAAGAGCCAAAGTTTTTGCCTTCTCTCTAGACAGGGAACAGAGAGAGACAGCTGGACTTAATGGAATTTCCAACTCCTCAGGTTTCACAGAATTCCTAAGCTCAAAGTTCCATCAAGGCAGTTTGATTGTCTAATAGGATTCACACTCCTGTCACTAAAACCCCAAATCTATTTCCCTTTAATAAAGGAAATAACACCTTGAAATATATATATATATATATATATGTATATATATATATATATACACACACACACACATATATGTGTGTGTGTGTGTGTGTGTAGCTATAGATATATAATTGTGTAATGCTAAAAGAGACATAAATATTCATTGGAGAAAAAATTCCATAGAAAGCACAATTTAACAAATGGAATAAAGGTGTAAAAACTGAAGAAAAGAGTTTATTAAAAATTAGAATTCGGCAAGTGGAAGCTAATGACTCCATGAGACTTCAAGAAACAATAAAATGAAATAAAGATAATGAAAATGAAAGAAAATGTGAAATCTATCTCATTGGATATATGAATGACATTGGATACATACTAAAGAGAGATAATTTGAGAATTATTGCACTACCTAAAAGTCATGATCAAAAAATAAGTATAGATATCATATTTTTTAATTATAAAGAAAAATAGCCCCATTATCTTAGATCCAAAAGGTAAAATACAATTTGAAAGAATCCATTGATCACTTCTTGAAAGAGATCCCAAAATTAAAACTACCAGAAATATAGTAGTCAAATTGCAGAAGTCCCAGTCAAAGAGAAAATGTTGCAAGCCAACAACTAGAAAGAAAAAAATTCAAGTATCTTGGAACAATAATCACGATTTAGTAACTTTGACATTAAAGGAATAGAGAACTTAAAATATAATATTCTGGAAAACAAAGGAACTAAGCTGGGATTAATCTACTCAGTAAAACTGAGTATAAACCTTTGGGTGGTAAGTGGACATTTTATAAAATGCAGATATTTCAGATATTCCTGATTAAAAGACCAGAGCTGAGTAGAAAATTTTGACATTCAAACAGAATAATCAAGAGAAGCATAAAATGTAGTCATAGAAGAGTAATCCTAAAGGACTTAATTAATATAAATTGTTTATATCCCTATATAAGATGAAAAATGTAGCTCCTAAAATCTTTATAATTATTAAGACAGTTAAAGGAAATCTACAGAGACAGAAGGTATGGATATGATTTGATTATATAGAATGATCTCAAATCATATAAGACTGAGAAAGAAGGATGCACTGAGAGAAGAGGGCTTGAAGAAATAGAATAGGGAACATTTTATCACATTAAAAAGGGCTTACGAGGAAAATATTTTACCATGGGGAGGAAATTTGGAGGAGTAGGCAATGCTCTTTCTTCTCAAAATTGGTTCAGTAGAGGAAAGACAATTTATACATTCAGTTGAGTATATAAATATATCTTGTGCAATAGGAAAAAAAAGACGTGAAAGACAATAGATATGGGGAGGGTCATGAAAAGTAGGGGAGAAAGAGAGAGAGAGAGAGAGAGAGAGAGAGAGAGAGAGAGAGAGACAGAGAGAGACAGAGAGAGACAGAGACAGAGAGAGAGAGAGAGAGAGAGAGAGAAAGAAGAAAACAAATATAGGAAAATACAATGAGTAATGATAACTGTGACAGTGAATAGGATTAACTAACCCAAAAATGGAATTGGATAGGAGAATGATTTAGAAACTAGAATACAAAAATGTGTTATGTACAAAAGGCACACTTAAAGCAAAAAGACACACCCATATTTAAAATAGAGTGCCAGAAAAGAATTGAATATGCTGCAGTAAATATAAAAAGGCAAGTGTTTCAGGCATCATCTGAAATATGGCAAAAGCAAAAAATATTCCTGAAAGAAATGAGGAAATTGCAATTGCCTAAAAGGTTTCATAGTCAATGAAATTATAAAGTCAATGAAGATATATGTATATATCACAAGTTTCTGTGATAAAGGCTTCATTGATCAAATATACAAGGAATTCAATTTTGTATTTCCCCAATTGATAAATACCCTAAATCACTATTGATTAGAGAAAGGCAAATTAAAACAACTCTGAGGAACCACATCAAACCTATTGGAAATGAGAAATGCAGGAGGGAATGATGAAAAATAGATACATTAGTGAATTATAGGTCGAATAGTGATCTGTGCCAATCATTCTGAAAGTAATCTGAAGCTATAACCAAGAGATGATAAAACTGTGCATATCCTTTAACCCAGTAATATTAACACCACAGCTCTTTACCAAAAGAGATAAAAGAAAAAAGGATACCACAGTGGATTGAGAGTCAGGCCCAAGGATGGGAGGTCCTGGGTTCAAATCTGTCCTCAGATACACTTCCTAGTTGTGTGACCTTGGGCAAGTCACTTGACCCCCAATGCCTATCTCTTACCACTCTTCTACTTTAGAATCAATACACATTAGTGATTCTAATACAGAAGGTAAGAGTATAGATATAGATATAGATATAGATATAGATATAGATATAGATATAGATATAGATATAGATATAGATATAGAGATAGAGATAGAGATAGAGATAGAGATAGAGATAGAGATAGAGATAGATATGGATATGGATATGGATATGGATATGGATATAGATAGATAATGTTGTGAGGAGGATCACTTAGTTATTATTTAGGAAACCTAGCAGGAAGGGCTTGAGAATTCCAAATGGAATGGGGAAGTAGGAAGTATCTCTCTCTCTCTCTCTCTCTCTCTCTCTCTCTCTCTCTCTCTCTCTCTCTCTCTGAGATGGAGTTCATGGTGGTTGGGACAAGTTGTAACTGACCCTGGGAGACCTCAGAGGAAGTGGAGTTTGCACCCTGATTCCCTGGGATCCTGAAGGAAGACTGTCATCTACTTGTGGGAGACTTTTGGTAGAGACTATTAATCCCAACCTGAGTTGCAGGTTAACTAGGGCTGAGTTAGCTCCCAGAATCTACCCATCTGAAAGAGTACAGCTAGTGGTCCTGGAAGAGCTGATACATCACTGGAGTGTGTCAGGACTCTACTGTGAGGATTCCCACTTCAGCCCTGCTATTCTCTGGGCCCTGCCTTGCTTAGGTCTCAGTTGAGTATAGATAAGTCCCTCCCCTGACCCTGTGGTTTGCCCTTAGTCTGGAAGTGTAGAAACCCTTATTCCAATCCTTTACCATAGTTCCCTTAATTAAATTTGTTATATTGCTTGCTAGTTTCCACAGGCCCTTGTCCAGATGGTGCAGGGTGATAGTTAGGCCTAACTGTCACTTCTGTCAAAAGTCATTTTCTGTAATAGTTAAACCCAGTCTCCCTAACTTGTTTGGTTCCCCCTGGTGCCCATTCCTGTCTCCTACACACCCCTCTGGACTCACATATAGTATTTAAGTTATCTCCCCTGGTTTTCCCCATAAGACTATAGATTTGGTAGATATAGATGTACATGATATAGATGTAGATATAGATATAGATATAGATATAGATATAGATATAGATATAGATATGCCAGCTCTTTTTGTGGTGGCAAATAATTGAAAACCTAGGGTATGCTCAAATGGGGAATGGCTAAACAAAATATGAAAAATGATTGTGATGGAGTACTCAAATAAATGTTCTATAAATATCAATAAATAAATAAATAAATCACTCAAATAAATGATGGGGAAAGTCATGATAGAAAAATGTGATGAGATGTATATGTACTGGCTCAAAGTGAAATGAGAAGAATTGGAAGATCAACAATAAAAGAATGTCATGATGAGGACCAATTATGAAAGTCTTGACCGCTCCAATCATTGCAATGATCTAAGACAATTCCAAATCACTCATGATGAAAAATTCTGTCCACCTTCATAGAGAGAACTCTAAGTACACCTAATTCTATAATTCTCCTTCTTTCTTTACTCTGCTTCTTTTTGTAATATGAATAACATGGGGGAAAGTTCTTCATGATTTCACATATATAATTAATATTATATTTGCCTTTTCAGAGAGTGAGGGATAGGGGTGTGTGTGTGTGTGTGTGTGTGTGTGTGTAAAGAATCTGGAACTCAAATTTTTTAAATAAAATGTTTAAAAATGAAGAACAAATTTAAGAAGAATTCTTTTTAAAATTTAAAATTAAGTTAATTGTTCCAAGATATTTCCATACTTCAAAAAGTCTATTATTTCTTCTGTTCTTTGATCACTTAGGTGCCAGAGTAGTGGGAATGTCAGGCCTGGAGTCAAGAAAACATCTTCCTCAGTTCAAGTCTTTCCTTATGTTACCCTGAACAAGTCACTTAATATTTGCCTTAGTTTATTCTTCTGTAAAATGAGATAGGGAAAGAAATGATAAACCACTCCACTATCTTTGCCAAGAAAATGCTAATTGGGGGCATGAAGGTTCTGACACAACTAAAAACTACTGAACAACAATAACATGGAACACCTTCCATACATCAACAGAAAATTCTAAGATTTCCATGGTGAGAACAATATACTTTAGGTGACCAAACTTCAGATGGTAAGCCTTTCCATATTTAGGTAGGTTGGTTCACAAACATAATTTGATAAAACTAAATTTCTCTTTTTGCTTTGATAGAAATGGATAAAAGGAAAATTTCAGCCTCATATAAAGCTTATAGTAACCACATTTGTTAAAACTCTAACTTCAGTATGTTCAAGGATTTCATAAATAATCTAATGTAGCAAATAATCCATGGCCAAACCATTCCATTTTCCTAAAACCATCTGATACTTTGTTTATACAAGAGATGCTTTTCAGAAATTGTTATCATAAATAGCTTGTCATTGAACATCATAGTAGCAATTCAGCAGAGATTAAAAGCCATAACTTTATATTTCTTCTATATGAGAATTCATCTGTGTTTATTCTTGGTTGTGTTGCCATAATAATGCCATTTTATATTATTTAGTATACAATTAGAGGTTTGTTTAAAACATGGTGTGACCAAAAAGATAAAAGATGTTATGTTGTGCAATAGGAAGGAGGATGAAGATGGAGACAAAAAAAGGGGAATTCTGATTTTTTCTCTGACATTTTCTCTTTGTGTGCATTTACTAAACATGTCCAAAATTAAATACAATGTATTGGTCAAAAAATCATGAACCTTCTTCCTAATTTTCCTATTTTTGTCAAAGACACCGCCTTCCCAGCCTCACAACCCTGGTATAATCAATCACTCACTCTTCTGAATCCCGTATCTAATCTGTTGCCAAGACCTTTTGTTTTAACATTTACATTTCTTGTACATTCCCTCATCACCTCATGCCTAGAATATTGTAACAAGTTGATTGGTCTTACTTACTCAGTTCTCTTTACAGGTTTCAAAGTGATCTTCCTAAAGCACTGGTCAGAGTATGTCACCTGTCAATTCAATAAATTCCAGATCCTTATTGCTCCCAAGATGATATATAACATCTTCTCTTTGAATTTTTTGTTAAAAATAGGGAATTTTTAGGGGGCAGCTGGGTAGCTCAGTGGATTGAGAGTCAGGCCTAGAGACGAGAGGTCCTGGGTTCAAATCTGGCCTCAGCCACTTCCCAGCTGTGTGACCCTGGGCAAGTCACTTGACCCCCATTGCCCACCCTTACCACTCTTCCACCTATGAGACAATACACCGAAAGTTAAGGATTTAAAAAAAAAAAGAAAAGAAAAAAATAGGGAATTTTTACTTTAATTATTTAATGGAATTCATTCCCAGGTATCTCAGGCCTTCCCTCCTCACATCATTGAAAGTATCACCTAACAAAAAGATATGTGTATATATATATATATATAATATATATATATAATATATATAAATTGAGTATTTCCTATTTCTAATTTCAGTTTATTCTCTGGAGGTGGCCATATTTGGAAGATGGTTGAAGTTGGAATAGATTTGAGTTAGAGGGACAAATTAAAAGGTTACTAAAAGCTTCAACTTTAACATATGCAGTTTGGTCTTCTTTCTACTTCCCCCATGGAGAGAGACTTCTTTGTATATTGAATTTTTTTCTTTATTATTTAGATTGAAAAACCACTTTTTCCATGAAGCTTTCCTTCTAGTCTCCATCTAAAAATGATCCTTGCCCACCTCATGTTTTTTTTTCTTTCCAATCTCATTTTTACTTCTTATGTCTCAGTTATTCATTGATTTGTCTACTCCATAGTGTAAACTGAAGATAGGAGGGGCCATATAATGTTTGCCTTTTAATTCCCAGTACATAGAATAGAACCTTGCATCTAGCAGTTACCTTAATACTTCCCTTAAGCTTTGGTTTAATTGGTGTGCTATTAATTTTTACCTATGCATATCCTTTTCCTCGGTGCCCTAATGAATAGTTTTGTAATGAAAGTGACAGTGAAATGTTTGGGCTAATGCAATATCCTATATGCAAGAGACTGGAGAGATATGAAGCATATTGAGGCATAAAAAGGTGATTCTTTAACTGTAGAGTCAGACTAAGGGGCATAAAAATGGCACTAGTGAGGATATCCAGGCTTTTTGTATTAATATCTTCCTTCCTACTACCACACAAATGCAATTAACAACAATTTGGAAATAGATCTTAATCAATGACACATGTTAAAAACAGTGTAAATGTGTGTTGGCCATGGTTGGGGGGAGTGCAGGGGTTAAGGGGAAAGTAGGAGCATGAATCATGTAACCATGTTAAAAACGAATATTAATAAATGTTTAAAAAAATCTTCCTTCCTGACTATGTTCTGGTGAGTGGAAATTCTTTAAGAAGAGAAATATCTGTTTCTTCCCATCTAAATGTCCCTGATATGGGTCTTTGTTCTTTGCCTCTTTGCAATGATTCTTTCCTATCTTAAAGTAAATGAAATCCATGATGGCTATTACTTAATGAGGTTCAAAATGTTAGGAAATTTGCCATCCCAGTAAAGAAGTTGCATGAAATAATGCATAGATAATTAGGGAAATATGAGTGTAAGTCCCATTTCTAAACTTACCTGTGTCTGACACATAGTGGACATTTTGACAAATATCAATCTGTGCTCATCTATTTAATGATTTTCTGATATGTTGACAGAATAAGATACTGAAAAACAGAGTTTATTCTGGATTTACTGACCAGTCAATGATTCATACATTAAAGTCTGAAAATTAAAACTTTCAGTGCCAATTAGAATTTGAGGCAGATTAATTCATGAGAGATTTTCTATTTTGTTGTTAAGCTAATGGAAACCACTGCTACATAGAAATTACCGGACGTTTGAGTCTATTCTCAAATTAACTAGATATTTTCTAAGTACCTTCTTTGTGTAAAAAACTAGGGATACAAAGATAAAAATACAACAATACTTACCACCAAGGGGCATTCATGAAATTTAGAATTTGGCTGAATTTGTTGAGTTCAAAATTGATAAGAATGGGACAGTTAGATAGTTTCGTGGATAAAGAGCCAGATAATAGGAGTTCCTGGGTTCAGATCAGACCTCAGACATTTCTTAAGTACTTGACTCTGGACAAAGCACTTAACCCTAATTACTTAGCCCTTATTACTCTTCTGTCTAGGAACAAATACTTAGTATTGACTCTAAGGTGGAAGCTAAAGATTAAATAAAATGGATTGGGAAAACTACTCTTGCATTTGATGCAAGAAATAAAAGTTGTAAGTTGAAGACAGAGAGGTAGGTTTTGGAAATCATTCCTCTGAAAAAAAATTTGAATGTCTTATTGGACTGAAAGTTTGATGTAAATCAATAATGTCATATGATAAAGAAAAAATAATGTTTAAGTCAATATTCTCCCCTATGTAATCATGCAAACAACAATTATAAGAGAATGTTAGATGATGGAGTTTTCTTCTGAACTTTTAGGGCAACTCAACTGAACCTAGAGGGGATATGTAATATCTCTTTAATTCAAGATAACATATGACAGAAACTATACTTTCTGTTCAGTGTGTGTTGAGGGGCGAACAAATCATAACTAAGGCAAACCATGAGTAAAGATCAGCAAAGAATCCAAAATTGGATACCCATGGCACTTGGGGTAATGTACTTCTCTCTACTCTCTAAGAAGTTTGTCTCTACTACTAAGTAAGTTTTAATGTTTTTAGGTTATTAACCATATTTAAAATCATATTAAAAGTTATCTCAACTTCAGTTTGCTTGGGAGTACTACCAAAATGTACCCCCAAATAATTTGTGATCTGTTAGATGAAGATCACTAACCCACATATCTATGTTTCACTCTGAATCAGGATATGTCTTTGTCTCTTGCTCTCTACCTATACCCATACATTTCCCAAATCTTTCTCCATGCTGATAATATTTATCATGCAACAAGGATTAATGTTAAGGGTGTTCCTATTTTTCTCCCATAGAATCAAAGTACTTGCATTCTCTCAGTACCTGCTTTCAAGTTCCAAAGATGGAGGGCAAACATTCTGGTCAGAAGCTCAGAATTTCCGTACTAACCATGCCTCCTTTTCCATCTTTTCAGTCCTAGAAATCTTTTTTAAAGTCTTCCAGAAGTATCAGCTCGATTTGGTGGCCTTCTAAGACAACATCTACTTGGGGAGATCTCACTTCCATGGAAATACTAATATAGCAAAGGTTACCTCAGGCTACATTAGGCCAGCCTATTTAAGACCAGGGTTAGAGAATTCTGACCCTGAAAGACCCCATTTGGAGTTATCTTCATTTCTCAGTTCATTTTGAAAGTATTTTGACAAGCATAATAGCCAAAGAAAAATTATTAAAATAGTGAAGGGTCTTGATAACAACCCATATGTGGAGAGAAGGAATTAGAGATGGTGACACATTAGAACAGTTCTTAAGGGACCATTCAAAAGTTGTTTTCCAAGTATTCAAAAGTCTATTAAAATGAAAGATTAAACTTAATTCTGCTTGGGCACACAGGGTAAAAGTAGGCACAGGATATAAAGGCTTTGAAGGGATCTAGACTTATGTAAGATTTAGGTGGAAAAGAGAAAGAGTTAATATAAAAAATTAGATCTGTCTGAAAGTAGAGTATACTATATCCAGTGGCAGTGGGGTAACCATCAAGAGGTTTCTAAAAAGAGGCTGTATGACCAACAGTCAGATACATTGAACAAGAATTACATATTCTCCTCTGGATTGGAATAAATGACTTCTGAGATTTCTTCCAGATCTGAATTTTTATTATTCCATCTGCACTACAGGTAGCATTTTAAAGAAGAAAATATAAAGAGCAATCAAACGCCAAAGACTTCAATATCAACAGTCTCTAATGTAAGAACTGGCATTTTTAATATATTTTCAGTGTATCTATAGTGACTCATCTGATTTCTTTCCATTAGAGCCTGAGGAAGAACTGTTTCATTATGTTCTATGAAGCAATCATAATTTCTGAACTCTGATTTGTTTAGTAGCACAAAGCCTTTGTGTTTCCTATCAACCAAGAGAGCACTGATGCATTACAAACACACAAGCCTACATTCTTCTAAATACCTGCAATGGTATTGCTTTTGAATGAGAAATTGGCTCTAAGGCCTATTGACTGGCTACAGTAGTGCTATCAAGATTCATTAAGAAAAGCATTTTCTGAACACTCCTTTGTCTTACACCCATGATTTTCTATATTAAAGTTCTCGTCTTGTGTCTTATTTTGGATTGAAAGGCCCAGTAGGCTCTCAAGGTTACAGCAAAGAACTTTTCAGAAGGGTATTTTAAGCTGGAGAGGCACGGAACGGAATAATTTAGTATAAATAATGAACCATTTGTGCATCCTGAAAGACCTATCTTAGATTGTAATCTCAAATATTATGTGCCTAACCATATCAATGCATTGCTGTAGGGACATCAGAGACTCCCTAGTGAATCAAAGATACAACACAAATTCATCTGGTTGGAATTTTAAGTCATTCATAATTTGGTTCCAGTTTATTTAAGATGCTGACACATGAGTAATGTGTACTGTGCTACTTTTCCCATCCCTGGAACACTATATTCAAATTAATCTGGCCAAATTGTTACTTATCTTCTCTCTCTTTTCTTCTTATCTCCATTCTACATAGGATATTCCCTATGTTTGACTCCCTTTTTCTAGATTATATGTTCTTATAATTTTCAAGAATTGTTGTCTGACAGTTTTAAAGCCATGTTCTCTCCTTTCCTCCCATCCCTTCACCTTTCTCAAGTCGGCAGGTAATATGATATAGGCTGAATGTGTGGAATGCTCTTCCTTTTCATTTCCACATCTTGTCATTCTGAGCTCTCTTTAAAGATTAGCTGAAATGTTACTGCTGAAAAAGACTTTTTGTCTTGATTGTCCAAGTTGGGAGCTATCCCAGGAATTATTCTATATTACTTATTTTTATATGTTGTTTTCCCCAGTAAAATATATTAATGACTTTATTTTTTTTAATTTTGTATCCTCAGCATTCAATATAGTACATGGCACACACACACACAAAAGACACTTTAATTTTTAAAATTTTTTTTTAAATTATTACCTTGAACAAATCATTTCTCAGACTAATTAAAATCTGTAAAAATGGGGATAATTCCATGTTATCTATTATACTTGCCTCACCAAATTTTATAAGGTAAACTATAATGATATGCAAAATGCTTTATAAATTATAAGATGCAAAAGTTACATATATTTTGATTAGTAATATTATTGTTATTATTATTACTTTTATCATAGGCACTGGATCATTCAAATGGAATAGATTAGAGCTTAGATCTGTATAGATCAGTGGTTCCCAAACTTTTTTGGCCTACCACCCCCTTTCCAGAAAAAATATTACTTAGCCCCCTCGAAATTATTTTTTTTTAATTTTAATAGCAATTAATAGGAAAAAGAAATGCACTTGTGGCCATCACTGTCTCCCTGGATCACTGCAGCACCCACCAGGGGGCAGTGGTGCCCACTTTGGGAATCACTGGTATAGATCATCTAACTACTTCTCCCCAAGGATTCTAAGGATATTACTAGGGTGGAGGTTTTAAGATTTTCTTTAATTCAATTTTCATGATTCCCCCACTAAATGTAGTTCTCATACTGATTTTCAGATTAAATCAATTAACAAATCATACACAATTTTTAAAATATTTACTAAATACAACCACCCCTTCTTGTCTCCCTTAATCTCTCAAAATATTTAGAATGCAGAAGAAAGTGGGCTGAGACTAAAGAGAATACATGTTGAAAAGTTCCCAATGGTATGAAATTCTAATCTTTTCAACTCTTCAAGAAAGTTGGCTGATCTCCTTGTAAAATCTTAATGCTGCTTTTCTCAGGCATTATGTTTGTCCTTGCCATCTTATATAAATATTATCTTCACTCACTTCTCTTCTAGGAACAATGCTGGGATTCTCTGCAGAAGTCCAAAATCTGTCAAATGTTCAGTATTCACAAGATCATTTTCTAGTCCTCTCTCAGGAAGAAGATGAGAGTTTCATGTTTTTCGACAATGACTGATTCTCAAGTGCTTGGCTGAAAAATCCTTTTACCACTGAACTGGCTTGCTACTTGAATGTTGGATTTTTTTATATAAAGCCCCATAGCATCATTTTATACATTAATTTTCACTCATTCCAAATTTATTGAGAGTTTTTCAACCATAGTATAATAACTTAATAGTGTAATTCAATGAAGGTGCTTTCACCTGATTAAGGTGGCTACATTAAGTGGAAGAAGGTCAATTTATTATTTCAGTTGATACACCTCCTTCCTTAAATATTTCATGGCCACTATGATATACTCTTCATTTGTCCTCTAGTTACCAGATTAGTTACATACATTTAGGAGTAATCTCTAATTGAAAAAAAAAATATTATTGTCATATGCTAAATAGTGTGATAAGCACTAGGAATATAAAGTGAAGTAAAGCATTTTTCTTCAAGTAACTCATATTCTAATGGGAAAAACGACATTTACTAATTAGGTACATATAGATATATACAGAGATGGTGGAAGGTAATCTTGAAAGGGAAGTCACTGACTTTTGCCAGTGGAGAGAGGAAAAGGCCTTTTGAAGAAGTTAAGATTTGTGCTGAGTCTTGAAGAAAACCAGGAAATATAAGAGGAGAGGGAAAGTATTCCAGATAAAGGAAACAGTCCATAGAAAGATCAACATGGGAGTTAAAATATTGCAATAGAAGAAAATCAGATAGAAGAGTGTAGTTTCTTGGAAATGGTATAAAAGGGAGTAAAATTATAAGTTTAAGAACATTAGAAAAAGTAGGAAGAAGGTAAGTTGTAAAGAGCTTAAAATGGCAGAAAGAAGAGTTTTGTTGGTTATTTTTATGTTTTTTTTTTCTTAGAAGGAATAAGGAAGCACTGGAGTTTGAATAATAGATTAGGGAAAGGGGATAGCAAGGTTCAAATCTACATTTTAGGAAAATTATCTTGTAAGCTGAGTGGAAGGTGGAATTTAGCAGAGAGACAATTGAGGCAAGGAGGCAATTTAGAAGGATATTGAACAGAAAATTATTGGGTTTTCCACCAAGGCTAGACTCAAATATTGTCTATCAGAACATAGAGCAGAGATTCCTAACCTGTTATCCACAAACCTACAAAGACCATAGATAGATCTTTTGGGTATCTGTGAAAGTGGAAGTAAAATATGGACATATTCTCTAAATCTTAGGTTTCCTTTGTAATCCTATGTGTTTTGTTTATTTATAAATATAATTGTAAGAGGCGGCTTATAGGTTTCACTAGACTACCAAAGGAGTCCATGACACAAATAAAATTGAGAATCCCTGACAGTGATTTTTAATTTCATTAGTTTATTAATGGAAGATATATATATATACATATATATATGTATGTATATATATATGTATGTATCTCCAATGAAATGAAGGAAATACTGTAATCTTTTATTTATATATTGTCTTCATTTCTAAATACATTTTCCCCCTCAAAGAATCCCCTTAGAAAGCTATACATTAACTATCAATAATATGTAAATAAGTCTTGATTGATCACACATGTTAAAACCAGTGGAAATGTGCGTTGGATATGGGGGAGTGGTGAAGGGAAAAGTAAAAACAAGAATCATGTAACCATGGAAACTTTTTCTAAAAAAATAAAATATTTAAATTTTAAAAAAAGAAAGCTATACGTTATAAAAAGTAGTTTGGTATAACTAGCCAACCCCCAACTAAATTTGACTACATACATACATACATACATACATACATACATACATATATATATATATATATATATATATATATAT
>NC_058131.1:187198854-187221098 GCF_016433145.1 Gracilinanus agilis | reverse complement strand
TACATACATACATACATACATACATACATACATACATACATACATATATATATATATATATATAGTGTGTTTAGGGTACATTGTTCCTCAACTGAGCATAGCAGGAAGGGAAGGTTTCAATTTGATGGTGTTATTCTTTCTCTTTACTCTGTTCTAGTTTGTGTGTGTGTGTGTGTGTTTGTGTGTGTGTGTGTGTGTGTGTGTGTGTGTGTGTGTATAGTTTTCCTCTTCCTGCTTTCTTTCCTCAGAAACATTTAATATAATGCCTCCTTATATTTATTATATTACTCATATCTATTCCACAGTAAAATTCTATATTATTCATGTTCCAAAGAATGGTTTATCCATTCCCCTAGTCAATAAATATCTCTATTATTTCAAGGTCTATACCATTATAAAATTAATGCCATAAATATTTTAGTACATGTGAAATTTTTCTTTCATTTTTTGCTCTTCTTACAGGATTAGTCTAGAAATAGGATCTCTAAGCCAAATAGTATTTTAATGATTTCCTCATGATTCAAAATTATTTTCCAGGGATCAAAAAAATTAATCTCTTCACCAACATACTATAGAGTGCTGCTCATTCTCTTTTTTCTCTCATTCCTCACACTATTTCTCTCTCTGTCTCTGTCTCTCTGAATATCTCTGTCTCTCTGTCTCTCTGTAGCTCTGTAGCTCTGTCTCTCTCTCTCTCTCTCTCTCTCTCTCTCTATATATATATATATATATATATATATATATGTTTATATATACATATATATATAAACACATATGTATATATTGCCAGTAGTTCTTTTCATCATAAATGAAATAAATTGGTATCAATTTTCCTATTAAATTGAAATGAATTATATTTTGTGTATTAAGGAAATACTCTTCCCTTTCCAAACTGGGTCCACGGGTTATGATGAATACATTTTAAATTCAAATGAATTCCATGTAAGTTTTCTGTGCTAGCAGCAACACAAATTGAATTTTTCTCAAAACTCTTCATTTTTCCTCCTGCTGGTTTTCTCCCTCTATGAAGGTGGCACATGAATTTGTTTAACTAACTTCAAGGACAATGAAGTTTATAAAATATGTTGAAAACTGCTTTTTTAAATTTAGAGCAATGAAAAAGAAAATGTCATTTCCTATAACTGCATTTTTACCAAGGGAGATTATAAATATGTTAAAAAGAGAAAGGATCAAAATGTTAAAGTATATACCTGGTTCCCAGTACATAACAATTGATGTCAAAAAATTATGATAACATCATGAAAAAAATCAGTTTTTAATTTTTATTAAAAAAACTATATATTGGAGAACATCATTGTAAAAAGAAAAAAAATTATAAAATGTAAATCATGAATATACACACACTGATGAAATATACATATATGCATATACTGATATATGTGTATGTTTGTGTGCATATGGGGTGTGTGTGTATGTGTGTGTGTGTGTGTGTGTGTGTGTGTGTGTGTGTGTGTAGCAGAGAATAGTAAAAAGTAGATGGGGAGCAAAAACTACACAAGAGAGGTACTGGTTTCATATCTGACCTCTGACACTTCTTAGCTATGTGAACTTGAGCAAGTCATTTAACCCCCAATTACCTACCCCTTTCTACTCTTCTATATTGGAACCAATACACAGTATTGATTCTAAGATGGAAGGTAATGATTTGTTTGGTTTTTTTAAGAGTAGATGGGGATAGGGATAGGGATAAGGCTATTGAGAATATACATAATTCAAGATCTAATTGGTAAAAATAATTTATTTACCAAACATAGTAAACCACAAATTACTGTAATGAAGTTATATTCTAGAAGAAAGAAGACAGAGATGAAAAAAATTTGAAAAGCTAGAAAAAAGATTCAGTTGTTAAAGATAAAACTGAAAAACATAGCTTATAAAAGTTTGTGTTATACTTATGTCCCAACAAATTATCGACAAGATAAAACAAGGTTAAATGAGCTATGAAATTACATGGGGATTAATGCCTTGATTTTTTTCCTTTAAAAAGAAATGATCCAATCCCTAACTGGCAGGCAAGAACATTTGAGTTGTTTTAACTTTACAATTCATTTCCTGTGTGAACCCTGGGGCGCATGTGGTAGTCCAGGGTGAGATTTAGATCTACAGAATGGAAGCATCAGATTTGTTTATTCACAAGAATGTGTTGTGAAGGAATCATTGCCATGCTGCAAAGGAAACATAAAGGGTAGTGTTTTGTTTTTCAGTCAAGAATTCTAATGGTCAGGTTACAAAGGAAATTTGGGAGACAATAATCAAAAACACAAATTTGTGTTTGCCTAATAACTATGAGTCCTATGTCAAAGAATTCTTTCAAGACCAAAGTTGATAAAGGCCTCTCCCATTATTAAAAAAAAACAATGCTATGGTGACACATAATATATTTCTTCAGCAAACAAAATTAATAAAAACAATAAATTTTGGTAACATTTTTGTTTATATTTTTAGTAAATCTTATTCATTCTAGTTAAATCCCAAGTATTTATTGATCAGGTTCAAGATATAATGGAACAGCAAATCTTAATCTGTTTCCTTCACTTTCTTTCTTTTGTAATTTTGAATTTTTAAATAACTTTTTGCAGATGTCTTTTGTTTTCAATATGTCATCTTAAAATATAGCATCCTTTCAACACTAGCACTGAATTGTCATTTGTAACACAGAAATTAAACAGGACTATCAAAATAAATCTGCATAGAGTGACATCATGATGCAGCCTGCTCTAGTTTTCCAAGAGATAAGAAGAGCTTCAAAGCTTTAGAACAGGAAGTGAACTTGGTGGTTATCTATGCAAATCTCCAAATATTACAGATGAGAAAATAGACCCATGAAGGCCCCTTGTGAAAGGTCATATGTGAATTCCTTTAGTCCAAAACATATTTCTTAAGCTTCTTCTATTTATCCAGTACTTCTGAGTGCTGAGACCACAAAGACAAAAATCAAAATATACCAGACCTTGAAGAAATGACACGGAAACAAGATTCAAGGAGAAAATTAAAATTAAAACAGACAAAATATTTTCTCAGGATAAATGTGAATAGGGGCACAGAAAATTAGAGGATCAAGATATATTTCCTAGAAGAGATCATAACTTGAGTGAAGTTTTGAAGAAAATTAAGAATTCTATGAGATGGAAGGGAGGAGAAATTAAACTTTTTTTAATTAGGGATTTTTTAAAATCTATTTAATTAATTAATTTAGAATATTTTTCCTTGGTTACATTTCTATTCTTTCCCTCCCCTCCTCCCTCTACTTCTTGTAGCCAACAAGTAATTCAACTGGGCTTCATATGTATCATTGATCAAGACTTATTTCCATGTTATTAATATTTGTAATAGAGTGATCATTTAGGGTCTACATCTCCAATCATATCCCCATCAAAACATGTGATAAAGGAAATGTTTTTCTTCTGTGTTTCTACTCTCACAGTTTTTTCCTCTGGATGTGGTTAGCATTCTTTCTCATAAGTCCCTCAGAATTGTCCTGTATTATTGCATTGCTGCTAGAGTAGAAGTCCATTATGTTCGATTGTACTGTAGTGTATCAGTCTCTGTGTACAATGTTCTCCTGGTTCTGCTCCTTTCGCTCTGCATCAATTCCTGGAGCTTGTTCCAGTTCACATGGAATTCCTCCAGTTAATTATTCCTTTAAGCACAATAGTATTCCATCACCAACAGATACCACAATTTGTTCAGCCATTCCCCAATGAAAGAGCATTCCTTCATTTTTCTAATTTTTTGCCGCCACAAAGAGTGCAGCTATATACATTTTTGTGCAAGTATTTTTCCCTATCATTTATTTGGGGTACTGACCCAACAATGGTATGGATGTGTCAAAAGGCAAGCAGTCATTTAAAGCCCTTTGAACATAGATCCAAATTACCTTCCAGAATGTTTGGATCAATTCACAGCTCCACCAGCAGTGCAGCGGTGTCCCAATTTTTCCCTATCCCCACCAACATTTATTACTTTCTTTTACTGTCATATTAGCCAACCTGCTATGTGTGAGGTGATAACTCAGAGTTGTTTTGATTTGCATTTCTCTAATTATAAGAGATTTAGAACACTTTTTCATGTGCTTATTGATAGTTTTGATTTATTTATTTGAAAACTGCCTATTCATGTCCCTTGCCCATTTATTAATTGAGGAAAGGCTTGATTTTTTATACAATTGACTTTATACAATTTATACAATTGAGCTTTTTATATATTTGAGAAATTAGACCTTTGTCAGAGGTTTTTGTTATAAAGATTGTTTCCCTAATTTGTTGCTTCTTTTCTAATTTAATTGCATTGGTTTTGTTTCTACAACATTTTTTTAAATTTAATGTAATCAAAATTATTCATTTTATATTTTTTGATATTCTCTGTTTCTATCTTGGTCTTAAATTCTTTTCTTTCCCAAAGATCTAACAGTTATACTATTCTATGTTCAGCTAATTTACTTATATTTTCCTTCTTTATATTTGAGTCAATTACCCATTCAGAATTTATCTTGGTATAGGGCGTGAGATGTTGATCTAGACCAGTGATTCCCAAAGTGGGCACTACCACCCCCTGGTGAGTGCTGCAGTGATCTAGGGGGGATCTGATGGCCACAGGTGCATTTATCTTTCCTATTAATTGCTATTGACATTAAACAAAATAATTTCCAAGGGGATAAGTAATATTTTTTTTTCTGGAAAGGGGGCTGTAGGCCAAAAAAGTTTGGGAACCACCAATCTAGACCTAATGTCTCCCATACTATTTTCCATTTTTCCCAGCAGTTTTTGTCAAACAGTGGGTTCTTGTTCCTAAACCTGGGATCTTTGGGTTTAACATATACTATCTTTCTAAGGAAATTTACCACAAGTCTATTCCATTGATCCTTCCTTCTATCTCTTAGCCAGTACCATATTGTTTTGATGACTTTATCTGCTTTATAGTACAGTTTAATATCTGGTACTGCTAGGCCCCCATCCTTCACATATTTTTTTCATTGTTTCCCTTGATATTCTTGATCTTTTGTTCTTCCAAATGGACTGTTATAATTTTTTCTAATTCAGTAAATAAGTTTCTTGGTAGTTTGATAGGTATGGCATTAAATAAGTCAATTAATTTGGGTAGGATTTTCATTTTTATTATTTTATCTCATCCTACCCACAAGCCATCTTCTATTTCTCTCCCTGTTTATTTGTACTTATCATCATAAACTACTTAATACCCCAGCCTCTAACTATGAATAATTCTTATATCTACTATGATAGAGAAAACAATTTTTGAAAGTTACAAATATCATTTTTCCACATAGGAATATAAACAACTTGACTTTACTGAAGCCCTTAATTTTTCCCCTCTTTCTTATTTACCTTTTCAGGTTTCTCTTGAATTTTGTATTTGGACATCAAAATTTCCATTTAACTCTGGTCTTTTCTTTAGGAATAGTTCTAAATCTATTTTGTTGAATGCTCCTGCTTTCCCCTGGAAGTATATAGTCAGTTTTTATGGGTAGGTAATCCTTGGTTGAGAACCCAATTCTCTTGCCTTTCTTAATATCATATTCCAAACCTTACAGGCCTTTAATGTGAAAAGTGCCAGATCTTGTGTAATCCTTACTGGGACTCCTTGATATCTGAATTGTCTCTTTCTGGCTTCTTGTAATATTTTCTCCTTGGTTTGGATGCTCTTAGATTTTGCAATTACATTCCTGAGGGTTGTTTTTTGAGGATTTAATCTAGAAGGTCATCCATGGACTCTTTCAATGTCTATTTTACCCTCTTGTTCAAAAATATCAGGGCAGTTTTCTTGGATAATTTCTTGTCATATGATGTCCAAGCTTCTTTTATTTTCTAGATTTTCAGGTAGACCAATGATTCTCAAAGTGTCTCTCCTGGTGTTTTCTAAGGCTGTTTTTTTTCAATGAGATATTATATGTTTCCTTCTATTTTTTTTCATTCCTTTGATTTTGCATTATTAATTCTTGCTGTCTTATGAGATCAATAGCTTCTACTTACCCAATTCTAGTCTTTAAAGCCTGGTTTTCAGCTATGATCTTTTGATTTTCCTTTTCAGTTTAATCTAACCTCCTTTTCATGCCTTTCAGCAGGTCAAATCATGTCTCCAATTTGCTCATTACTTTATGTGATTTCTGTGTTTCCTTTTCCGTGTTGGAGTTTCTATCTTTTAATATGTTATTTTCTTTTTTAATTACTTGCATTTCTATTTCCCACCTTTCTTTCCAAGTTTCTTCTATCTTTCTTACTTTGTTCTTGAATTCCATTTTGAGTTCTTCTAGAGCTTCTGACCAATTTCCATTTTGGGGGAGTTAGTTTGGATGTGTTTCCTTGTTTTCACTCTTTGCTGTCAACTCTATACTCTGCTCCTTTTCTCCAGAGCAGTTATTCAATGTGAGAGTCATTCTCTGGTTTTTTTTTTGTTGTTGTTGTTGTTGTTTCGTTTTGTTTTGGTACTTGTGGATTGTAGTTCTTGAGTGTTGGTGTTAGTTTTATCTTTCCTTCTCAGCCGGAATACTGAGTGAGGAGGAAAGGCAGATCCTAGTGGAAGAAGCAATAGAACAGTTTTTTCCCTGAGGCTATTTTTCCAATTTCCACAGTAACTGCTGTGGGCAGCCTGTCTCATCAGTGCTCTGTGTTCTTCAGCCTCCAGTTCCAAGTCTCTCTGCCAATCTATACACTGTGCTTAGGGGTAAGATGTAATGCCCTCAGCTAGCTCCCAAGAATTTAGAAATTGCCCCGGCCCTGAGCCCTCAGCCCTCACTCTGACTCTGGCATGATAGGTGGTGTGTGGGAGGGATGATCAACTCTCACTTTGGTGGGTATAATTTTACCCCCTTATAGTGTAGAAATGGCCAAACCCTGCCTACCTTCAAGATTGCGCTCTGTGGCAGAGCTCCTTCACTCTTCTGATTTTGATTTTTGTCCTTTTGAAACACTGTTGTGATTGGTAGTAGAGAGAGTCATGAAGTTCCTTCAACACTGAGGCCATCTTAGCCTGGAAGTCTACCTGGAATTGTTATTTTTAAGAGCAATAGTTAGGTCGTTTTGAAATCTGGTGGCTCATGAATTGGAAAAATATTCAGGAGGCAGATTGTGAAGGATTTTAAAGACTCACAAAAAAGACTATTTTATTTTCTAGGCTCAAGAGAAGGTTTTAGTCAGAGGAATGACTTGGGTTTTCAGAATATCAAAGGGTAAATATATGGAAGATAAATGGAAAAGGAAGAGACTGAAAGTAAACCAATTAGAAGACTATTGCAATTAGTCTTTGTGAAAAGTTTTAAGGGTATAAACTAGAGTGTTACCTATGTGAGTGGAGGGTGAGAGATTCTATATTAAAGAGAAAATAATCAACAAAATTGTCATTTCATTTTGATATGAGGGGCAAGGAAAAGAAGAGTCAAGAATGATTGTAATTTGGAATCTGTGTGGCTGGAAGGGTTGTAATGTCATCGGTAAATATAGTAAAGTTGAGAATAAGCCATGATTTCAGAGAAGAGTAGGGAGAAATAAGAAGTTCTATAATGCATATGTTGATTTTGATATTCCTATTAAGCAATGATGGGGAAACTTTTAGAGACCAAGTACCCAAACCACAACTTTCATGCTGCATATGAGCTCCCCACTCTACTTTACCCCAGGCAGGGGGAGGAGGAAGTACTCTCATTGGGCTGCTGGGTAGAGGGAAGGGGAATGTGAGAAATGTCCTCAGGTGTGTGTGGAAAGGGGGAAAGGAAAAGGCCCTTCGGCATGCTCTAGCACCTGTGCTATAGGTTCACCAACACAAGTATAAGGCATCCTTTTGAAGATGACTAATAACAAGTTGGTTCAAGGGAGAGAATAAGGCTTGACATGTAAATTTTTTTGCCTTCTGTGTAAAGATGGTAGTTGAACCCATGAGAGTTGAAAACAGATCACTGAGTGAAAGTATAGAGAGAATAGATAAGGGTGGCATAGAAAGAGGACAATTAAAGCACATCCAAAATTGAGGACTGGGACATGGACGGTGATTTTTTAAAAATGAGAAAAGTAACTAGACATATTGGAGGCAAATCAGGAAAAAGCGCAATCATGGAAAACAAAAAATAAGAAGTCTAGGAAGAGTAAATGGTCAATAATGTTAAATGTATCACAAAATAATCAAGGATGAACTAAAAAAAAAATTACTCAATAAAAGTAGTGAGTAGCAAAAGCAGAGATTGACCTGATGAAAGTCTAAATCTTTTATTCAAAGGAAGTAGAACGTTTCATTGTCAAACCTTTAGAACCAAATGCCATTACCATTCAAAGTTCAGCTTCCAGGTTATTGTAATTACTTTGAACATTCTTCTCTTGGCTCTGTTTACTTCACTATGTATCATTTCATATCAATCTCATTTTCTTCCTTTTTTTGTAATTTCTTAAAACACAGTAATATTTTCCCCAAAAACTTTTTTGCTTAATCTAGTCTAACCTAATCTATTGACAGTATGAGAATTTACTAGTCCAAACCCATATACCCTTGCAATTACAACAGCCCCATCTTTTGATTATATTAAGAATAAGGCCTGAGACTTATATAGGGAAAATACATGTACAATCTGGAGGATGCCAGAAGTCACATGACTTCCTGGCACCCATAAGACACTTGTATCTTATCCCACATTACTCCTGGTATCTGAAAGACTAGTCTCTGACACAGACTGATGTCAAGTCCAGCCAGAGAGACCCAGGAAAATGATGTCACCAAATGTCTAAAGTCTGAGTGGAAAAAGAGAATCTTTCTTTCCAGTCCTACAACCACAGTATGAGGAGTAGAACCATGTAGCCATCTTGGGGTAGGCTGACTAGATGAAGAGACAGGTGGCTGGTTCCTTTTCTTTCTCTGGTCCACTTTTTATTGTTTAATAATCATAAATTAAGACAGAGTCTCCCAAGAATTTTAATCTTAACAATAGGAAAATAAATTAGATTTCATTAAGGTTATGGTTTGCTTTGGATCATTCAGCTTGGTTTAATCAACACTCAAACCTATTTATCCTAATCCCCAATGCAGTATTCTCCTAATACTGTATCATTGAAACTAGCTGCAAAAGTCCCATGTGGTTTTGTATACTAAAAGCACCAAGCACAGAAGGAGTTAAAAATCTTAAGGAGACAAAAATCTATGATGGGGATGAAAGATAGTTCCAGCATTATAACTAAAATCATCCATAAACTCTATTTGTCACTAGATAGAAGTGAAGCCAGGGTCTACTTAATGCTTTTAAAATACTAACATGAGATAACACTGGCATACAAATGATGGGTGCCAGGGGGATTTCATTTCAAGCAGGAATCAATCTCAATTCAGTATAATAACTGATTATAGCTGTAGTAGGCATCTTTCTGCATAACTAACTGAATGTGTCCTCCCAATGAATTATGAATGATCTGTAACAGAAGCTACCCAATAAACATAAATACAAGGGGCTTACATATGTTAAAACAAGGGAGTCCTGTGACACGCATCTTTAAATCAGAGCCCTAGCTAAGGATGAAATCCAATGTCAGTGAAATTCAGCTCAAGACCTTTGAGATTCACAGAACATGGTCCCAAGATGAGGAGTGTATATGGTGCTGTACTGTAAATTTGCATCACAGGTTCTGTCATAATTCTGAGTCAAAAGAAGCCATGATTGTCTTTCTCCCACCAAAGTCTTGATTTATATTGTTCTATGATTTCACATTAGTAGGCAAACAGGAAATAATAACATAAAGAGAAGAGACAAATAACACAAATTCCTCACCATGAATTCTCACTGCCTTTAGCTCAACTGAATTGTCCAAGTTGATAGTCAAGATTTCAAAGCTTCTGTCTCTCTCCCAAAAATGTAAGCAAGTTTTACAAGTGATAAAAATACATGAAATGGTTGATGAGGATAAAAGGAGTCAGTAAGTATAATGATAAGAACTAACATCTACATAACAATTAAAAGTTTGCAAAGAGTTTCACTTATACTGTATCATTTAATTCTCAAAGTCAGCCCATGAAATATTCACTGGTATTATTTCCATTTTACATAGTTGCAGACAGTCTGAGAGAACTTAAGGGATTTGTCTAAAATCATACAGGTAAGAATAAATACCTTGCAAAGAAAAATCATCAGTACCACTACCACCACCACCACCATCACCAGCATTGACAACTACAAATGTAAAAGTTGAAAAACATGTCCACATGGTGGAGTCAAGATGGCAGAGAAGGTGCAAAGAGCCACCTGATCTCTACCAAACTGTCTTCCAAAAATTATGAAGTAACACCTTAAAATGAATTTTGGAGCAGTATAACAAACCAAAAAAAGAATAAGATAATTTTCAGCCCAAAACAATTTAAAAGGCTTTCACAAAAGGTCTATTACACCAGGATGGAAGTGGATTCAACAACAGGCATTTGGGGAAGCTAAATCATCAGCAAAGGTTTTTGGAGTTCTCATCAAAAGACAATAAGGAGGTGTGGGGGGGGGAGGGGATTGACAGCTGCTCAGAAAGAGATTACAGTGGTCCATTTGCTGCCTGTGGCTGTGACACTCTTGTCCCATTGCCCATACACAGATCCAGGTAGCAGTACTTGGGGATTGGTTTCAAGGTGAAGATGTATATTATCACACATTAGGCTATAGGAGAATATGGGAGTCTTCTCAAATCCAAGGCAGAAAGGAGTGCTTATGATCACAGACCAAAATACAGAGTGGGAAAACATTAAGCACATATCTCTTTATATAATACTACCTTGGAATAAATGAAAGTAGACAGATCCCCATAGCCAGATCTGAAGACAACATAAAGAACCAGAAAACTGAAGCAGTTCTCCATTCACCATAGGTATGGAGCCCAACTTTAAGAGATTTTTTTAATTAAAAGAAAAGGGAAAAGCAGGAAAATGAGTTACAATAACAAAAAAAGAAACTCAGCATAAAAAGCTGTTTTGGTGACAGGAAAGACTAAAAACCAAAATCAGAACAAGACAACAAAGTCAATACTGCTGCATCCAAAGCCTCCAGGAAAAATATGAATCTCTTTCAAACACAAAAATGAATTAATGGAAAAGCTCAAAAAGTGTCTTAAAAATCACATAAAAGAAGAAGAAAAACTAGGAAACGAAATGAGAGTAGGACAAGAAAATCACAAAAAATTCAACAATTTGGCAAAGGAGGCACAAAAAATACCAAATAAATTAATACCTTTAAAAACCAGAAAAAAGAAGTACATAAATTCAAAGAGAAAAAATGTCTTAGAAGTAGAATTGGCCAAATGGCAAAAGATATTCAAAAATACACTGCAGAAAGGAACTTTTTAAAGGCAGAATTAGCCATATTGGAAAAGAGGTACAAAAGTTCACTACATTGAAGAAAAGAACTATTTTAAAAATAGAATTGGCCAAATGGAAAAGGAGACAAAACATTTCATACAAAAAAATTACGACTTAAAATTTAGAATTGATCAAGTGAAAGCTAATAACTCCATAATACATTGAGAAACATTTAAAAAAGTCAAAAGAATGAAAAAATAGAAGAAAATGTGAAATATGTCTTTTGAATAACAATGGGACCTAGAAAATAAATACCATGGGAGAAATACTCTAAAAATTATTAGACTGCCTGAAGACCATAATCAATAAAAGAGCTTAGACATCATGTTTCAAGAAACAATCAAAGAAAACTGCCCTGATATTCTATAACCAGAGGCTAAAATAGAAATTAAAATAATCTACCAATTCCCTCCTGAAAGAGATTCCTAAAAGATAACTCCGAGGTATATTATAGTCAAATTCCAGAACTCCCTAGTAAAATTGAAAATATTGCAAGCAACCAAAAAACCCCCATTTCAAATATTGTGGAGCTATAGTCAGGATAACACAAGACATTAAAGGATTAGAGGGCCTAGAATATGATGTTCCAGAAGGCAAAGGAGCTATGAATTCAACTAAGAATTACTTACTCAATAAAACCAAGCCTCATCCTTCATGAGGAAAATGGGATTAAAAAATTCCTGATGAAAAAACCAGAACTGAATGGAAAATTTGACTCTCAAATAAAAGATCCAAAAGAAGCTTAAAAAGGTAAACAGAAAAGAAAAATCAAAGGACATTCAATAAGATTAAACTATTTATCTACTAGTATGAGAAGATAATTATTGTAATTCCTAAGAATTTTATCTATATTAGAGCTCTAAGAAGGAGTATGCATAGGCAGAAGGTATGGGTGTGAGTTGAATATGATGGGATAATGTAAAAAATTCCATAAAAATAAGGAACAAGAAAGAGAAGATGGGAGTACATGAACCTTACTCTTTTCAGAATTGGCTCAATGAGGGAAGAACACATACAATCACAACAATACAAACACAATTTTTTCTTACCCTACAGGAAAGCAGAAGAACTGGGATTGAAGCTGATAGAAAAAGAGGGCCAATTGGGCAAGGTGGTGGTCAGAAACTAAATGGTGGAAAATAATATGGAAAATAATACACAATAATCATAATGATGAATCTCTTTTATAGAGGCCTCATTTCTAAAATACATAGAGAAAAGTGTTGAATGTGTAAGAATATGTCATTCCCCCAGTTGATAAATGGTCAAAAGACATGACTAAGCAATTCACAGACAAAATAATTAAAGTTTTCTAGTCATGCAAAAAGTATCTAAATCAGTATTAATTAGAGAAATTCAATTTAAGACAACTCTAAGGTACCACTGTATACCTATCAGATTGGCTACAATGACAGAAAAGGAAATGACAAAACTTGCAAGAAATGTGGGGGAAATGAGACACTAATGCATTGTTGGGGGAGTTGTAAAATTATTCTGGAAAGCAATTTTGACCTGTGCCCTAAATGCTATAAAACACTTCAAACTCTTTGACCCAGTAATACCATTTTGTATCCCAAAGAGATATTTTTCAAGGAGAAGAATTTATCTGTACAAAAATAAGTAAAGAAGCTCTTTGTGTGTGTGTGTGTGTGTGTGTGTGTGTGATCATATGTGATTGTAATGAAATACTATTGTGCTATAAGAAATGACAAATAGGAGGAACTCAGAAAAAACCTGGTAGAGTTACAGGAATAGAAGCAGAGTGAAATAAGCAGAACCAGAAGAACATCATACAAAATGACAGGTATACAGTTTAATGAACAACTATAAATAATAACTATTTTCAACTATACAATGGTCCAAAACACTCCCAAAGGATTCATGATAGAAAATGTCATCTGCTTTCAGAGAAAGAACTTATGAAGCCTAAATCCATACCAAAGCAAACCTTTTTTCATTTTCTTTATTAATTTTTGACTTTGAGTTTCCTTCCACAAAATGATTAATATGGAAAAATATTTTATATTATTGCAAATGTAAAATCTATATGTGAATGCTTATCATCTCAATGGGGAGGATGTAGAGGTGGAGAAGGAAGAAGAAAGAGAATTTGAGATTCAATATCCTTTGAAAAATGTTGCAAACTATTTGACATGTAATGGGGGGATATAATTAAATTAAAAAGAGGAGAGAAAAGAAAAAAAAACATGACCAGAGACAAAGGAAAAAGAGACCACTTCTACCTAATGTAGACTCATTCTACTTAATTGTTATTATATGTGACAAAGATTTTTAGGCAGAGGGACCTACAGCAAGAAAGGTAAACAAGATAGATAATTTGATTCACCATGAGAAATGAAATGCTTTTATTTTACTTAATGCCATGTACTATCCCAGTTGCCATTCCCTGACAAATAGTGTGTGCTGTTATGGAAAAGTACTTTGGTTTCTTTCAAAAAGGTTATATATCTATAGCAGCTCTGTTCACTCAGCCATGAATCTTTCATTTTCATGATCTCCACAGCTAGGGCCAAGGATACCTGGAAGTCAGTGACGCTACTTGGAGTGAATGGCAAAGGTCTAACTCTCTGGGGTATATGATTATCCATTCAGAGAATGGACAGATTGGTCATATCCTATCTGTTGCTGATTTTTCATTTCAAGAAGAACCAGTGACATCATGAAGTGATAACTTGACTCACACATGAACTATTTAAGTGAGGAAAAGTTGTACAAAGTCACAACCTCACTTTCTCTTCCAGAGTCACTGAAGCCCAGGACCAAGACAATGGTCAGGATCACTGATGATGGCGCAAGATGCAATGGATGATCTTTGCATTCTCAATGTCTGACCAAGCTTTGAGTGTTTCACATGCCTGTGTCAGTTGCCTTTATCACCATTGGAATAAATTATTGTCATCTGCCCATTCCACCAAAAAAATAAATAAAAAGTATTCACATGCTTGAAGCAGACACAGTTCCAAGATGGGTTTGAGGCCTCTCAGTTAAGTTTGACGAGCTTGACCTGTCTGTCCAGGCAGTTTTATGGATGTGTGTCCACTATGCATGCTTTAGCTTCTTGGAGCCACAGGTTAGAGTTAGGTGAAAGGGAAACACCAAAGAAAGATGAGCAGCTCTGAAAGGTAGTAGGCAGCCCCTCACACTGGAGGAGCTAGTCCTCCATGAACATTCCATACACTCCCATAGCCTACCTAATCTGTGCAAAACTGATATCAGCTAGGGGTTATTACCAGAAAAGCTCAAACTCATTCTTCGTCATACCAGTCCTTCTATCTAATGTCTAAGTTTTCAACTTCCAATATCTGACTTGTGTCCATCTCTGAGATGATTATAATCTAAACTTTTACTACATATGCCACTGGGGAGGAGGCAACCTCAAGTTCTGCACATGCTAGTCTGATAATAAGCTTTATTTGGGGAAAATGGCTAGTATTGTAAATAGTAAGTATGCCCCCTCATTTTGAGTGCCAAAGAATGTTTCACATAGGATGAACAAGAGTGGATATATTATGATATCCTATTGATTCTGCTTAAAATTCACTTATCTTCTAAACTTTCCTATTCTGATTTATGGCATCATCATCCTTCTAGTATCTAGTTCCTCAGTATTTACAATCTTATTTTTGTCTAATACACTGAACCTCCCTTCTTTCCTGCAACCACATAATTCATTAGATGCCAAATATTGCAATTTCTCCCTCCACGTTGATTACAACTGTTCCCTTCTCTCCAGCCACACAGTCACTATTCCAGTTCAAGTTTTATTCACTTTTCACAAGCACATCATCATTCTCCACTATATCCCATGTGTGTGCAGGTGCCAAAGTCATTTTTCTAAAGGCCAAAAGTAACCACATCATTCTCCTATTTGATAAATTTCAGTGACTCTATTGACTCTAGGATCAATAATTATTTATTTATTTATCAGCCATTTTTAATCTCTTTCTTTAGAGAGTTAACTAGAAAGTCTTGGTTTCAAGTCTTGACACTGTCATGATGCTAGGTAAGTTTCCATTATTTCTCTTCTAGGACTAGGTAAATCTAAGATGATAAGTTGTTGACTTTAATTAGTAAAAGGATTTATTTACCTAAAAGTTCTCAATACCAATAATCACAGAATTAGTTCTATACTGTTCTTGCAGGTTTGTAACATATGGACTTCTTAGTATAAAACTTTCATGTATTTCATTTATAAACAACTATTTGAATACTGAGGTTCATGTTCATTTTTTCAACTATGGGATCACTGTTTTACAGTGTTCATGTGCATGGTAATAAATCAATGAACAATGATCCAAGAAAAAATCTTCACAGTACAGTTCTTTCTCCCTAGCCTTCTATTAAAGTTTTGGCTTTGAAGCTAAGCAAGATTTGAAATATTCTGCTTTTGTTCCATCATGGAATAGAAAAAATAGGCTCCTGAATTAAAACAACTAAACTCTATTCATAAAAAAATCTTGTAAGTTTTGAGTCAATAAAATTTTATTAAGCACCTACTAAGTGTTAGCTATGTGCTATGCTCCTATCTTGTTATGTGCTAGGGACACAAAACAAAAACAAAAAAGATAGTTCCTTAACTCAAGGATATTGCAACCTAATGAGGACAAATACAAAGGAAAAAGAAGCTGAAAAGGGGAAGAAGAGGACTAGGAATGAGGTTATGATGCAGACATTCAAAGGAGAGCAAATGGATAGGAAAAGAAGAGTGATTTGTTGTTGACATCTACCTTCAGCCCAATGTAAATTTGTTTTATTGTTTAGTCATCAGTTGTGTCTGACTCTTCATGAACCCCTTTGGATTTTCCTGGCAGAGATACTGGAATGGTTTGCCATTTCCAGCTCCAGCTCATTTTACAGTTGAGGAAATTGAAGTGACCATGGTTAAGTTATTTGGTCAGGGTCACATAGTAAAGATCTGAGGCCAGATTTGAACTCAAGCCTTCCTGACTCTAGGCTGAGCACTCTATTCACTGTCCTGCTTATTATTTATGCCGATTTTAACATTTAGTCCTTTTTAAAGGACTAAGATTTCCTACTCTGTTACATCTGGCATTTCCCAAAATGTCATTCATATAGAAATATTTAATGTCATTATCTAAGACCATAGATTGAATAAGAGTTGCTGATCTAAATCGCCTGAATTTCTTCATTATCCATTTCCTATATCAAATTTTAAATCATAGTTCTGGTACCACCATTCTATGATATCCATAAATTCCTATCCAGAAATCATAAAGGAACTTTACTCACCAAAATGTCTACAAGATCTATGATCCCAGGTGCAGTCTCTACCCTATTTTTATAGATTTTACATTATATGCATTTATTAATATGTCACTATATTGATATAACTTATAAACATGCAATTCTGTACATATTAAGGTAAACTTTATATTGATAAATAAGTTAATAAGAAGAAATCCTTTACTTCAAAGGAGATACTATAACAGAGTATAGAGGACTAGAGTGTTGGATGTGAAGTTAGGAAAATTAATATTCCAATCCCATCTCTGATAGCTCATCATAAGTAAGTTTCCTCATTTGTGAAACCAGAATATAATACCTGTATTAACTACCTCACAGAGTGGTATCAAATGTGATGGTTTGTACTTTTTTTACTTTAAAAATATATTCAAACATTAAGGATTATTCACTGATCTGCTCAGAATATCCTCCTTCCAACCTAACTCCTACTCCCACAGATAAGTCAAATCCCAGTAGTTAAATCTTCCTCTCTGGTTCTAGGGTTAACACTAAAGAGTTAGAGGTGAACCTCTAATAGAAATTGCTCATGTTTCTGCTAGTGTGATCTTTAATCCTGCCCCCCCAATATTAGTTGAGAGTGATTTATTCAGCCATACCTAAGTGGCAATTAGAAATATATTCTCAAAAGTGGTACCTATTTCTGGATTATGGAATAGGGGATTATAGCTCAGTAAAACTATGAACTATGCTGTGAAGGGTTACCCAAGATTAGTAGGTTTTTAAGAATTCTGACAAAAGGTGATCCACTGGAGAAGAAAATGGCACTCTGGTATCTTTGCCAAAAAAACTTCCTGGACAGTACTAAAAAAATAAAATTTATGATACCAGATTAGTGCCTCAGGTTGGAAGGTGTCCAACACATTACTGGGGAATAGGAGAGGCCAATTATAAGTAGCTACAGTAATATATTAATGAAGTAACTAGTGCAAATGCAAAAAAGAACTCAGCTGAGCATGCCCCTAACGACAAAAGGAAAGTCTGATGATATAAAGATCAATATTGCATAGAAACTAGGAATGCAAGATCCATAAAGCATGGTAAACTGGATGTACTCAAACAAGAGATGGGAAGATTAAATTTCAACATCTTAGGTGTCAGTGAACTCAAATGGATGGGTGAATTTAATTGCAGTGATCATTACATATACTACTCTGGGCAAGAATGCCTTAGAGAAAAAAATGGAACAGCCCTCATATTCAATAAAGGAGTGAAAAAAGCAGTACTGATATAAAAATGATAACAGTGTGAATCCAAGGAAAATCATTCAACATCATAGTAATGCAAGTCTATACTTCAAAAACTGTTTATGAAGAGTTCAAAGTTGATCATTTCTATAAAGATCTTCTATATCTTCTAGAAATAGTGCTCATAAAAATATATCATATTGATCACAGGAGATTGGAATGCTAAAGGAGGCCATGAAAAGATTGTTAGAAAAACAGCAAGATTGGCCTTAGAGGACAAAATGAAATAGGGTTGGGACTTACAGTTTTTCCAAGATAAGTCACTGGTCCCAGGAAAATCAATTTTTGAACAACCCAAAAGATGATTCTATACTTGGAATTTACTAAACAGTCAATATTAAAATGCATATTGATTATATATACTTTGTAGCCAAAGGTGGAGAAGCTTTGTATATCCAGTGAAAATAACACCTGGAGCTGATCATGAGTTTATTGCAAGATTCAGAATTAAACCAAAAAAAAAAAACTGGGAAAATCATCAAATGATATAAGTGTTACCTAAATAACAATTCTTATGAATATGAAGTGAAAGTGATAAATAGATTTAAGGGATTGGATCTAGTGGAATACCTGAAGAATTGAGGACATAGGTTTGCAATATTATACAGGAGGCAGAAACATAAAACATTCCAAATAAAAAAGAAAGCAAAGTGGCTGTCTGATGAAGTTTTAAAAATAGTCTTACTTCTCCTAGTAAGCAATTTGTGAATTCTCTTACTTGATGGCTTACAAAGTGTTAAGTAGGGGTGTTTTCAGTTTTGGTTAATCAATTTAAATGTTGCTGATGTTAAACAAAGAAAGTCTGATTCACACTTCACAATCTCCCCCTGTGATTCTTTGTTAGACTAGTCTCCCCAATGAATCATTTAACATAACCAGGTTATACTTCTAAAGATCTTCTAACTACAGGTTCATACTATATTGTACTTTTCTAAGAGGAAACTACAATAGTTAGAGATGAGGGAAGTAGAAGAGAGAGAGAGCAAAACCAATGTTTGCTAGGTGCATTGACAAAAAGCCAATTAGGGAGCAGTCCCCTTTGGCAGAAAAGTTTACATTCAGAATAATGTATTCATTATTCTGGGGGGTATTCGTCCCCATTAGTTCAATCAAGTACACCCCAAAGTTCATTCCGGATTTTCTTGATGCAGGGGAGGTTTCTTTATGGCATTTTCTCTGAACAATAGCTAAGGAAAGAAGGAAAGTGAAAGGTAAAGGAGAAGGTGAAAGATGAAGCCAATTGAATAAAGAATTCCATAGAAAAGCAATGAGAGATAAAGCTTTCTTAAATTAGCAATGTAAAGAAATAGAAGAAAGTGATACAAAGGAGGAAAGCAATCTTTTCAATAACATTATAGAAATGAAGGAAAAGTGCATGCAAAAATGGGCCAGATAAAATATTTTAAAATGTAGGGTGAAGTAGAAGGCATTTTGAAGTGGAAAGAATAAGAAAGATTTTATGTCACTGATAACCTGATGTTAGTGTTCTGGAGTCAGAAATACTGGAGAATGAAATCAAGGGTGTCTTAGGAAGTATTGCTTACTAATAAGGCTAGTGGAGGTGACAGAATTGCAGCTGAACAAAAACCTTAAAGATGCTACTATTAAAGGGTTGCACTTAATTTGGCAGCAGATTTTTAAAACCCAACTGTGGCCACTGGATTGAAAAAAGATCTTTTTATGCCCCCTAAAAATAGGGCTAAATTTTGAAAAAAAGGGCTCAAAATGTTCAAATTACCAATTACACTCATTTCACTCTGTCAAAAAAAAGCAGAGCACCATATATTTAAGACTATAGTTTTTCCTCTACCAATGTAGGGCTATGAGGGTTGAACTATTAAGAAATCCAAGCATTGCAGAATTTCTGCTTTTGAATTGTGCTGTTGAAGAAGGTTTTTAAGAGTCTCTTGGATAGCAAGGAGATCAAAAAAAGTCAATATCTAAAGAAATTGATTCGTACTATTTATTGGAAGGTCAAATGCCAAAGCTGAAGTTTAAATATTTTGACCACATAATGATAAGATAGGACTTTGCTGGAAAAGACTGGTATGGATAAAGACTGAAGGCAAAAGGAAAGGGCAACAGAGTATGAAATGGATAGTGTCATGGAAGAAAAGAACATGAGTTTGGGCACACTTCAGCAGATAGTAGAGAATAGGAAAACCTGGCTATGGACCCTGGGTCAGGAAGTGTGTATATATATATATATATATATACACAAAGGGGAAATATAAATCTACAGCTTTCTGGAAATCTTTTTCTCCCAATCTTAAAGTACTCAAGAAGTTCCTCTTAAATATAATGAAGCTGTCCCCCGTCTGTCCTTGGTTCCCAATGTAGGCGGCATTAGTTTTAGTTGATCAAGGGATGCAACTGAAACACTCCTGGAGAAAAGGGAAACCCAAAACCCTCTTTTATTTTGAAGCTCACAAATTCCTCTTCTCACCAAAATGGAGGAGAGTTTTCTCAGGTTGAATGTGAGATTTCTTTTTCCTCTACCATAATCCAATAGTGGTGTTTTTAGATAGAAAACTACAATTAATCCTGTGCATTTCTTCCTTTGTGGGAAGTGTCTGAGAAAGTATAAAAAGAAAGGGAGAACACAGGTTTGGGCACCTTTTTTTGGAGAAGCCTGTTGCTCCCGAGAGTTTTGGTCCAAGAAGATCTAACTCACAGCCTTCCCAAACCTTACTTTTCCTAACCTAAATAAACCCAACTTATTCTATCCCTATAGACTAGCCTGATTTTGTTCTGCTCCAAAGGGCTTGGGTTAATTTCCCCATCGGGGCTGGGGGCTACCCCAACTAACTTCTTTCCCTTCCTTTTTCCCTTCCTTCTCCCATTTGTTCATCCTCCTTTTTTCAAAAACACAATCCACTTTCTGGAGCACCACAGTTTCAACTAACTTGATGCATTTATATAAGATCCAGATGCAATGTCAAAATTACTAAACCACTTGGAAGATGCCTCCATCTGGAATAATTTCACTTCATCAATTAGCCTTAAAATATTTTTCACAATTAGGCTAACACCAATTATTGATATTTTTTTTGAGAAATGCTTTAACTTAGTGAGGAGTTAAAGACTGAAATGGAATGGAAGTGACTTTGACCCTACTGTTACACATTCATGCATGCACGGGCCCCAGTTTTCATGCAGACATAGATTCTAAATTTGCCTATAAACCCCAAGTGGACACATACACCAGCACATATACAAATCACAGATAAGTAAGAGATTTTTCCATTGGCCCCTGAAGCTACTATTTTGCACAGAAACATGGGGTGTGTGTAGAAAGATCATAAATAACTGATAATTTCTCTCTGCTTTGTATCACTAAAATTATTCAATATTTACAAAAAAACTTGTTAATGAGAGATTAGTCAGGGATTCCTAGATATGCAGCATTTCACAGACAGCCCAATTCTATACTTTTATACAGAATATGGTAGTGGTCCATTTTTCAATCTGCTAATGCAGAGTTAATTAGCTACTGAATTTAGCAGATTTGAGAAATCTCAGCAGAACTAGCTGCATTGTTTTAAGCTTTCTCCTGTTTCTGGAGACAAATAAATTAGAAAATAAAAGGTCCATATCTAATTCATAAGATATATTACCCAGTTCATAAGAGACCCCTGCAGTGTTACTCAAAATAAACTTTTTTTCATTAATAATATAAAAAAATATCTTCTTGTCTTTTAGCATGGGAATTTCCCTTAGGCATGAAATAACTCACTGAATAGTTAATCTAATTTTTTTATGATGTGGAAACTTTTCAAAAGGTTTTGCATAGCAAATACAACAGTCTCTGGTGGTGGCTATGCATGTGACTTTATGTGTATGAATAGCAGGTATGGTGAAAAGTGCAATGGACTTTGGGGATTTTAAGCTCAGGTGTCTTCTTCTGTGGAAAAGGCACTGGAATTAGAGTAAGAAGATATGGGTTCAAATACTATTTCTATCACTTACACTCTAACCTACTTTGAGCAAGTTACATAAGCCCTCACACAGCTGTTTTCTTCACCTCTAAGATGTGTGAATTGAGCCTGTTGACTATTTAGGACCTCTTCAGCTCTAAATGCTTAGGTTCACTCTACCATTTACTAGTCTGATGCTTTTGAAAAGTTCATTAGCTTCTCTCATCCTCAGTGTTTCATTTGTAAAACATTCTGCTCTTTTCACAGGGTCACGGTAAAAGCCAAAAGAATTAAACATATGAAGAGAATTGTATCCATAAAGAGGGATAGAAATGTAGACTTAAGATTTCCATAGCATTATTAAGCTTCTGTCAAGAGGACTGACACATACTTGGGGTTACATTTCTAGTATTAGGGAGATATATATATATATATATGTACATATATATATATATAT
>NC_058131.1:187172659-187198503 GCF_016433145.1 Gracilinanus agilis | reverse complement strand
GGAAGAAAGGAAGGAAGGAAGGAAGGAAGGAAGGAAGGAAAGAAGGAAGGAAGGAAGGAAGGAAAGAAGGAAGGAAGGAAGGAAGGAAGGAAGAAAAGACGGAAGGGAGGGAACCAGTATTTCTTTAACACTTACTATGTACCAGATATTGGACTAAATACTGGTGATACAAATAAAAGAATAAAGAAAAAGGCCCTGTCCTCAGCAAGCTTACATTGTAATGGGAGAGGGAAAGTAAAACAGTAAAAAGAGCTGAAAACCAGAATGATGGGTGAGTTGGCCATTGTTTGAATTCCAGAAAATCAGTAGGAGAGGTAGGAAAAGAAGACAGGACAGTGTTGACCCTTCCACAGAATGGTGGCTCCAAAGGGACGTTACTAGTGGGAGAAGAAAAGTGGAATGTTCCAGGGAGGGGAGGTTACAGGGATGGCAAGCAGTGCCAGGGCAATGAGACAGAGGCTTTGATCCAGAATGAGTAGCAAAATTCAGAAGTTCAGAATTTTTGAGAAGTGTATGTCTGCTTAATAAATAACAGAATTATATAACAAATAAACAAATGCATTTATTCATGATGATTGAATGCTAAAAAATGATTAAACATTTGTTTGCTCTTTTCAAAAGCTATGTAAAACACTAGAGATACAAACAGAAAAACTAAACAATTTCTGCCCTCTAGGAACTCACCTGCTAATAGTTGGAGAGAGCACATATGAAGAGTTGCAACTTTAAATCACATGGGAAAGCACAGAGAATCAGCAAAATCCTAGCAATTGATATTTGAATTTCATTTTCAATAACAAAATTGTGTATGTTTCTGTTCTGAACCATTTGAGAGTCCAATGATTTTGGTGGGGAGAACTTTCCCAGGCCTTTCCAGGTTCTGGCTGTTGAGGGGACATGTGCTGCGGCTCTAGAGGAAGGACTTTGCGGGTCACCTCTCTTCCAGAGCTGCTCTCCTCTCTAATGACCTTGGAGCCAGGATCAAAGCCTTTTGGGTAAAATTAGTGGTTGAAATGGTGATCCTTGGAACGCAGGTGCCATCTCATGCTGTCTCCTTCAGAATATGTTTCTTTTCTTTTAATTTAAATATTTTATTTTTTTAGAAACACTTTCCATGGTTACATGATTCTTGTTTTTACTTTCCCCTTCACCACCACCCCCATATCCAATGCACATTTCCACAGGTTTTAACATATGTGATCAATCAAGACTTATTTCCATATTATTGATATTTACATTGGTGTGGTCATTTCGGGACTACATCCCCAAACATGTCCGCATCAACCCATGTGTTCAAGTGATTGTTTTACTTCTGTGTTTCCTCTCCTGCAGTTCTTCCTCTGAATGTAGGTAGCATTCTTTTCCATAAATCCCTCAGAGCTGTCCTGGATAATTGCATTGCTGCCCATATAGAAGTCCATTACATTCGATTTTACCACAGTGTATCAGTCTGTGTACAATGTTCTTCTGGCTCTGCTCCTTTTGCTCTGCATCAATTCCTGGAGGTCTTTCCAGTTCACCTGGAATTCCTCCAGTTTATTATTCCTTTGAGCACAATAGTATTCTATCACCAGCATATGCCTCAATTTGTTCAGCCATTCCCCAATTGAAGGACATACCCTCCTTTTCCACTTCTTTGCCACCACAAAAAGCACAGCTTTAAATATTTTCGTACAAGTCTGTTTATCTATGATCTCTTTGGGGTACAAACCCAGCAATGCTATAGCTGGATCAAAGGGCAGGCAGTCTTTTAGTGCTCTTTGGGCATAGTTCCAAATTGCCAGCCCGAATGGTTGGATCATTTCACAACTCCACCAGCAATGCATTAATGTCCCAATTTTGCCACATCCCCTCCAACATTCATTACTCTCCCCTGCTGTCATTTTAGCCAATGTGCTAGGTGTGAGGTGATACCTCAGAGTTGTTTTGATTTGCATTTCTCTAATTATTAGAGATTTAGAACACTTTTTCATGTGCTTATTCAGAATATGTTTCTTAAGAAACGGTTTGTTCCATTAAACTGGCTCACCTGTCCCAGTGGTAGCACTTGGTCAGCAGATGGTCCCAGCGGTGGTAAGAAGGGTGGTCTCTTTCAACATGAGGGGGACTTCACTATAAGACTGTGAGGGCAATTAGATATGTCCCTCATTATAGGAAGTTGCATTTTAATATAGTGAATTCCCAGATTTTCAAGTAGAAACTTGAATCAAGATGGTTCTCCTGCCAACAATGTTTTAGAGATAATTGCAACTAGGATTTGGGCTCAGATGATGTCTAAGGTCTCTTCCAATGCAAAGATTCTATGAAAATTGGTAGACTGTTAGGTGGTGCAGTGGATAGAGTATCAGGCCTGGAGTCAGGAAGACTCACTATCTTGAGTTCAAATCTGACCTCAGATACTTACTAGCAATGTGAACAATATCAAGTTTGTTAACCCTGTTTGCTTCAGTTTCCTCATACGTAAAATGAGCTGAAGAAGACAATGGCAAAACACTCAAGTATGTTCATCAAAAAAAAAGAACCCACAAATGGGATTAGGAAGGGTATATAATGGGACTAAAGATCAATAACAAAACCACCGACTACAGCCACTTCCTTGCCCTGCTTTTCTTCTAGCCTAAGCACGAGTGTTTTCCATTCTAACTGAAAGAGATGTTGTATATTTTATGCCCAAATAGACTACTGAAAACATGGTGAAAATAAAAACTAGTTTAACAGCAAGATTGGCACCATGAGAAAATCAGTAACTTTTGGCAGTTGAATTCTGGGTGGCAGTTCTAACTGCATCACTATTTCTCTATGTGTGATCTTTAGTAAGTGGTTTTCCTTTTCTGAGCCTCAGTTCCCTCACCCATAAAATGAAGGGAGGTCAGGCTAAATCATTTCCAAAGAATTTTCCTCCTTTCCCAGTCTGAGTACAAATCACAGGCAGAAAGGATGAATCTTTTGAGAGTATGGCAAAACTGGAAAAAAGCTGGAAGGAGAAGGGTAGGGAGAGTGAATGTTAACAGGATGCCCTGTGTAGCCCACTGGCTGTTTGAATACACATTCAGCAGCAAATCTAGATCTCATGGGAGATTCAGAAGCTGAACAAATTGTCAAAATGCAACCTCAAGTGGATAATTCTAAATCAGAGGTGTTACATTTGACATAGTGAAGTCTCAAGTAACTGAGTAAATAACAGAAAGCCAGGCAAATAGGTGAAAACAGTGAAAGGTGCCAGAAAAACCATCCTTTGTCTCCTTTTCTTCCAGGGCTTTCTACATATTATCAACAGGAACTAATTTTCAAAACACCCCTATAAAGGTATCTTGGTATTTTCTTTTCCATTTCGTGTTAGGGCATTGAGACAGAGAAAGGGAATGTGATTTACTGAAAGTTACATTCCAAGGCATTAGTCCACAGCTTTAGGACTATAAGGGCTTCAGAGTTTAATACTAAGGTGTGAAAATCTCATTGTTACACTTCAGCCTTCCAGATGATGTAGTATTTTCTGTACTTAGTCTCATAAAGACAATTTGATTAAAAAAAACAACAACTAATGATGAAGATTTCTTTACCCCCAACATGCCCTTTGCAATTAAAAAATAAAAGCTAGTATCAACTCATCTCCAGGTTTTACAGGAAGACTTGAATTTTAATATCAGTTCTGATCTTCCTAGCTGTGTGCTTTGGGGCACTTCGATTCCCACACATGTAAAATGGGAAGTCTGGACTAGATGAATATCTAAGATATTAAGACACTGTTTATGAAAAGAATATGAGGATGTTTTTCCAAGCTGCTAAGTCTGGGCACACACCACTTTGCATCTGCTTCCCTCTCTGGTTTCAATTATAACAGGATAAACTCATCACTTCTTAACTCAAGCCTGATTAGCACCACCTCCCACAGTTTCCTCTCTCCTCTTATTGGAGGGCTGGAGGGTAGAGAGAGGAATTCCTCATATGTTTTACTTTATAAAGGGAAGAAACTGAACTCAGTTAACTCCACTTTGCATCTGCTATTCAACCTATTTTCAGTTCCATGGAACAAGATAACCCTAGTCTATCCCCATCTTCTCTGGCTCCTTTTGTATGCTGTCTCCTTCTTTATATAGTAAAATCCCTTGGGGGCAGGGATTGCCTTTTTTATGGTTCTTCATTATATCCCCAGCATTTACCACAGTGCAAGGAACACAGTAGGCACTTAATTGTTGTTTATTGGTTAGACAATTTTGAAAAAGGAATTAATTCTTTAACTAAAAATTACAACTTCTTGCACCTTGAGAAGAAATTTCTAGATTTATGAAAATTATATGAGGCTAAATGAATTTCTTGGAAGGAGGGGAACAAGGGCAAGGGGTTTAGGTGAGGAGAGAGATGGAGAAAGGGAGAAAGAGAAAGAAAGTATTGTTTCTTGGTTTTACTATTCCTCCCAAATGATCACTACCGGCAGGCAGCTGCTTCTCTTCCTGCTAGGGATGGGATGGAGGAAATTGTTGCAGGTTAAGCTGCACATCAGGTAGGGCACAAAGGAAAAATGAAATAAATCTTCAAAGATGTTCCTTTTTAAAATTCTCCCTGCTACTTCTTGTTCTGGACAGGAAATGTATAATTGTCTTCATTCTTACTATAATCTCCATGCATACTACTTCTGCATACAAAGTTCTGTGTATAATGGGGGTACTAGCACATACACAGAGTACCTGTGGTGCTATTCCATAGCCAAAGCTGGAAGTCCCTTCTAAAAGCACTAGCCAACCAGGCCCTTGGCCATCCATTCTTTCTCTCTCTCTCTCTCTCCATCTCTGCCTCTGCCTTTGTCTCTCTCTCCGTTTCTCTCTGTCCCTCCATCTCTCTCTCTGTCTCTCCCCCTCTCCTCCTCCTCCTCCTCCTTCTGCTCTCTCTCTGTCTCTCTCTTTCCATTTCTCCATCTCTCTGTCTCTGTATCTCCATTTATCTCTCTCTTTTTCTGTCTCTATCTCTATTTTACTCCTTTGCTGAGGATATACAGTGAAGAAATATTGTTAGGGAAGAGGCCTTTGCTACTTTTTTTTCAAGGCCAACATGTGGCACTATGAAAAAAAGCTTCAGTTCTTTGCCTGCCTTGATCTATTTTTTTTTGGGCAAGGAGAATCAACTGGAAGTTCTTGCCTCGGGAGACATCTGGAACCCAGGAGCTTACAGGAATCCATGTATGATGTTATTGCCGGACAAGATTTGATGTCTTGAAGAACCAAGAGTGATCTTTCAAGAGTGGCTTTCAGGATGTAGCCTAATAGTATCTGAAACAAGAAGTTATTTAACAGTGATGCTATCTTTGGACACGCATGTGGCAGGGCAAATGCTACATAGAAACTATGCTAAATTAAAGCCAAAAGCCAAGATTTGTAAATGGGAATGTGTAATATCAACTGCTGGCAGGTGCAGGGTGTTGTACTTTGGTTCTTGTCATATCTTTGAAATAAATATCTATTTCTAAACGCTAATTGTTACCTTGGTGGTGATGGTTATATCTCCGGCCTTTAGGAAGGCTCAGACTAATGAGTCACTTGAGTTTGAGAGTTCTGAGCTTTAGTAGGGTTGAAGTTGATCAGATGTCCACACTAATTGCAACAACAGCATAGGAACCTCTGGAAGTACTGTCCACTGGACTGCATAAAGAGGGGCAAATCAGTCCAACTTGGAAACAAAGCAGATCAGAGTTTCCATGCTGATCAGCAGTGAGGAAGAACCAATGAGTGGCTGTTGTATTTCCAGGTTGAGTAAAATAGGGAGACCTAATTTAAAATGGAAGTGAAATATAAATCACTGACTAGTATCTAAAAGTAGAGGAAACATAACAAGAGCTTGAGCCAATAAAATTAAAGAAAACATACTCCTTGTCCCTCAACAGAAATGTAACAGCTCTCACTGCGGGAATGAAGTTAAAGAATTCACCCTAAATATGAGGGATCATTGGGGCAGTGAAAATTCCTGTCCACTCACTCCACTCTCAAATAAGATGCTAGTTTTTAATTAAGGAGATATGATCTGGTAACACTAGAAAACCTTCTCATCATTCTAATCATACTCTTTTTTGCTTCTTATTTTCCAAGATATTTATTCTTCTGTTTTGAAAGTAATGGGAGAGTTAAGCTAAAATTTGTGTTTGAGATATTTTAAAAGTAGCCTAGATGAGCTGACATCTCAAAATGTGATAGCATGCACAGAAAAGAGAAAGGGACCCAAGATAGAATCTTGGTTGGACCAAATCTATTCAACTCTACCCACACTCAAATTTCAAACTACTAAAAGATAACAACAGGTCAATTGATAAGATGTTTTCAATTATGACTGGAAAGACAAGTTTCAGGATCTCATTCTTGTTCTGAATTAAACTTTTTGTTTTTAAATTTCACATTATTTTTTATATTTCCCATACTTTTACTTTCTTTACTTTCTGATACAAAAAAGTAGAAAAGAAATACCAACCCATCACTTTTAATCATTTGACAGGATGCCATCTGAGGATGCCTGTCTCCCTTTCTATCCTGTCTATTCTAACTCTACAATATATAATATCAAATGAAATCATATATACAAAGTACAATGAAAGCTTTGAAACACTATATAAGTGCTAGTTAGAATTATTCCCTTTTATTCATTCTTGTTGCTACCATCTAATTTCAGACCCTTATTACCTCTCTATTATCATTTCCAAGCCTCTCTGCTTTTGCAGTCTCTAAACCATTTTCACACAGCCACTAGAATAATTTTTATAATGTACCACTATGATCTCACCAGTTTTTGTGCCAAAAACGTAGTGCCTCTATACTGCTTATAAAACGAAATATAAATTCCTTATTTTGCCATTCAAGGCCCTCTGCAATCTGACTTGACCCTTCCTCTTGTCTGGACTAAGGGTTCCTCATTTGTAAAATGAGAGAGGTGAGCTTGATGACCTCCAAGAGCTCTGCCAATTCTAAATCCTATGAACTTTATGGGAATAAGATATTATTGGAATTCATTTGACTTTTCCCAATTAATTTTGTAGTACTCTCCTTTCCTTACTTTATATACCAGACAAACTGGACTTAACAGTTCTTCTTTCCTTAAAGTCTCCTGTACCTATATCTTTACCCCTTACACATCCTCAATGAATTGATTCAATCTCATCTCTCTTTGTTAAAATTTCCCCTTCCTTTGAAGAATTAATATAGATTCTTCCTCAATGAAACATTCTCTAATTAATCTCCATTCTCTTTCCTACTCTTAAAATATACAGTAACAAAGCATGAAAAGATTGACATCCAAACCCAAAGAGAGGTTTTTTTTCTTGATAAATTTTATTTTGATGTACAATAAAATAAATTCCAAAAAATACCCTAAGAACTGTAATTCCCAGAAACATGTTTTTAACATTAAGTAGCATAAAACAATGATTCTGAAATGATAGTAACTACCTCAGTGCCATTCATAGTGTTTTTAAGAAGGAAGAATTTATCCTTAAAAATTTTTTTTAAGAATTAAGTTCAATTTTATCATAGACTGCCAGGAGGCAAGATGGCAGCCTAGAAGCAAAAGCCAAGTCCTCTGAGAAAGCCCTTCCAAACCAATCAAAAACAAAGTGCTTCAAGGGGTACGCAAAAGCAAATTCAACAACAGAACAGTCAGGGGACCCTTCTTCTTGATTCAACCAAAAAGGTACGCAGAGAATATTTAATTCTCTGGATTAAAGAAAAGAAAGAAGGAACGTTCTAGGACCCTTCCTCTACCTACTATGCTGAGACTCTAGGGCAGTGGATCCCAAACTTTTTTGGCCTACCGCCCCCCTTTCCAGAAAAAATATTACATAGCACCCCTGGAAATTAATTTTTTAATTTTAATAGCAATTAGTAGGAAAGATAAATGCACCTGTGGCCATCACCACTCCCCTGGATAGCTACAGCACCCACCAGGGGTTGGTGGTGCCCACTTTGGGAATCACTGCAGTCTAGGGGATTGCTGAGGTCTCAAGGTGAGGTCTCCAGCTTGGAGGGAGTACCTTGCTGCCACAGCTGTGTGGGGCTCAGAGCTCTGACCACAGCTGAAAAGGAGGCAGCTGGGGGAGGGTGAGGAGACCAGTTTGCTTGTAGACTTCAGCCACCACTCCTCCATCTTGGGTTCCTGCCTCTGGAGGCTTTGGCCTCAGGACACATCCAGCTCCCCAGGATTAATCAAATCTAGCAATAGCGCATATAAGAAGCATTTAGTGGACAGGGAAGCCCAAATTCCAACACCTCTCCTTCATGTACTGAGCTCAGACTCGCGGTAAGAATCCAAATGACTGGGATCCTAGGACCAAGACTACAACAACAACAGAGTACCTTACTACCAAGACCAGAAAGGTCTTGACTGGGGCTTTGACTGGGCATCCAGAAAGAAGGCAGCTGGCAAAGAGGAAGAGAGGAGAATGAAGGTAACTACCCTTCAGCCTCCACACCTTCACCTTCACCTTCAGCCTCTGCTGTCTTCTGGGGAAGATCTGGCCTCAGGGGTTATTAATACAATAGGTCAGCTCCATCATCCTAATCCAGTTAGTCATCAAAGTAGAGAAGAAAACCCTTCAGGACAGAATACACTAAACCCACAGATCCAGCAAATAAACAGAGGTGCAAGAATATAGACAATGACAGGGGGGAAGAAGGAAAAAATATGAAGGAAAAAATTAAAAAACAAAAGAAAAAGAAAAAAAAAGAAATTATAATAAGCAATTTTTATCCAGGTAATGAGCAAAGAACAAATGGAATAGAGGAGGACCAAGGAACACCAATGACCAAGCAAAAATTCAGTAACTCTAGCAAATTGGACACAGGTTTTAGAAGAACTGAAAACACAATTCATAAAACAATTAAGAGAAGCTGAAGAAAATTGGGAAAAGAACTTAAAAATCAAAATAGGTCATCTGGAAACAGAGGTACATGAACTAAAACAAGAAAATAGTGCCTTGAAAGTAAGAACTGACAAGCTTGAAAGTGGAACAAAGGAAGTTAAAGACGTCCTACAAAGAAAAATAGTCAGAAAGAAAAAGGATGATAAAAAAGCCAGGGATGAAATTCAATCTTTAAAAATTAGAATTCAACATCTAAAAGCAAATGATTTCATGAGGCACCAAAAGTCTATAAACAAAATCAAACGAATGAAAAAATTGAGGAAAATATGAAACACCTCATTGATAAAACAACAGACCTAAAGAAAATATGAAACACCTCATTGATAAAACAACAGACCTAAAAAATCGATCCAGAAGAGATAATTTAAGAATTATTGGTCTCCTGGAAAATAATGACAAAAGTAAAAGCCTGGACATCATTCTATAGGAAATTATCCAAGAAAATTGCCCTGGTATTCTTGAGTAAGAGGGTAATGTGGAGATTGAAAGAATCCATGGATCATCTCCTGTATTAAATCCCCAACTGACAACACCCAGGAATGTTATAACCAAATTGAAGAACTTCTAGATCAATGAAAAGATACTACAAACTGCTAAGAAGAAACCATTCAGATATCATGGAAGCACATGGATGACACAGGACTAGGCTACATCCAGACTGAAGGACTGGAAGGCATGAAGCATGCTATTCTGGAAAGCAAGGGAACTGTGTCTACAACCAGGAATTAACTACCCAGCAAAATTGACTATATTCTTGCAGAGGAAAGTATGGTCATTTAATAAAATAGAAGACTTCCAAGCATTCCTAAAAAAAAGACTTGACAAACAGAAAATTTGATGCCCAAACACAAAACCCAAGAGAATCACCAAAAAGTAATTAAGGGAAAAACATTTTAAGGGGCCCAATAAGTTCAAATGATTTGTATTCCTATAAGAAAAGATGATATTAGTAACTCTTAAAATTATTATCATCAGGGTAGCTAGAAGAAGTAAACTTAGAGGGTACAGTAGCAAACTGTATATATATATGTATATGTCTATACATATAACTAGGGGTAAAAAAGAGCATGATACTAAAAGAAATGAGAAAAGATAAAATGGGGCAAATTTGTATTTTATAAAGAAGCACATGGGAGCATTGGGGGACATCAATATAATGGAAGGGTGAAAGAGGTTGCAGACAAGAATAATGAACTGGAGGAATTCCATGTGAACTGGAATGACCTCCAGGAATTGATGCAGAGTTAAAGGAGCAGAACCAGGAGAACATTGTACACAGAGACTGATACACTGTGGCACAATCTAACATAATGAACTTCTTTATAAGCAGCAATGCAATGGTCCAGGACAATTCTGAGGGACTTATGAGAAAGAACACTACACACATCCAGAGAAAGAACTGTGGGAGCAGAAACACAGAAGAAAAACATTTACTTGATCACATAGTTCGATGGGGATATGACTAGGAATGTAGACTCTAAACTATCATTCTGTGGTAAATATTAATAAAATGGAAATAGGTCTTGATCAATGATACATATAAAACCCAGCAGAATTTTTCCTTGGCTATGGGAGGGAAGATAGGAAAGAAAGAACATGAATCATGCAACCATGGGGAAAACTGCTTAATTAATTAATTAATTAACTTAAAAAAAGACATGTCTAATTTTATGTATTGTTACAATTTAAATTTTTCTTCCTATGACTGTAGTGATGGTATGATTTTTTCACTCTATTCAATATGGATTAATTCATGTAAATCTTCACAGATTCCTCTGAATTCTTCATACTATTGGATTGCTATTTCTTATGATACAATAAAATTCCATTATATTCCACTTAGCCCAATAAAACAATTTATTCAACCATCTCTTTGCAAATTCTTGCTATTACAAGTAATATTGCTGTTAACAGTTTGGTAGAATGAGGTTTTATCTTGATGCCAATGGCCTCCTTAAGATTAAAAAGTGGGATTGCAAAGTCAAAAGGTAAAAAGTAATTTTTATAATTGTTCTTGTATAATGATTTCTGTCTTTGAAGCTGTAGTCAGAAAGATTTGTATCCAAATCCTACCTCAAACATTTAATATCTGTGTGTATGTGGAGAGATCAATTAATCTCTTACTCACAATTGCCCCATCTGGAAAATAGGGATATTATACCTATTTCTAGACTTATTGTGAGGGCTAAGTAAATATATTTGTAAAACACTTTGCAAATCTCAATGTGTGATATAAATGCTCCTTTTTATTTTTATTGCTTTCCAAAATGGCTAGATTGATTCATCATTCTAGAAGTAGTGAATTAGTATGCCTTCTGCCCACAGCTCTGTATTGTTAAGGGAGAAACCAGGGAAAGGTGCCTTAAACAGTAAATATGGGTCCAGGTGGGTGTGTGGGAGACAGGAATGATAGAAAGGGGCCCAACAAGTAGAGAGACTGGGTTATAATGGCTGTTTGGATGTCTGGAGCAGAAATGGCTATTGGCCTCCAACTGCCACCCACCATCAACAAGACAGAGCCTATGGAAACTGATAAATAAAGGCAAGAGTTTAATAATACATTTTAATCAGGGACAAACTAAGGTATAGGATGGGAATATGATACCACAAATCTCTACCAAAAACTTTTTCAGAAGATGGTGAAACTAATACAACTGTATAAGGACCTACCCAATTTTGTTCTGTTGCCGATGTTTTGGCAAAATTTTTCACATAGACCATATCACCTGGTTGAAAATTATGAAGAGAATAATTCAATGCACCAGATTGAATTAATACTCCCATGTCTTGTAATTCTCTTAGCCTCTGCTGTAAAGCACTTAAATATGAAGCAACTTGACAATCACCTCCTAAGAAGTGATGCATAAACAGCCTTACAAGTTTTTGCTTGCAGTGGAGCATGTCCAAAGAGCATCTCATATGATGATATATGCAGATCTACTCTTGGCCTTGTACTTAGGTAAAATAAAGCTTTAGGAAGAATATCTTGCCATTTAAGATGCTTTTCAGCACAAAGTTTTCCAACCGTAGTTTTGAGTTCCCCATTCATATGCTCCACTTGACCTGAACTCTGTGGGTGATAAGGAACATGATATTTAGGTGTTATTCCTAGATTCTCATAGACTCTTTTAAGGATATCCTGAGTGAAATGAGATCCCTTATCCAAATCTATGGTTAAAGGTACACCAAACCTAGGCACAATTTCCTTGAGTAACACTTTCACCACAAAACTAGCCGTGTTGGTATTTTTTTTAAACCCTTGTACTTCGGTGTATTGTCTCATAGGTGGAAGATTGGGAAGGGTGGGGAATGGGGGTCAAGTGACTTGCCCAGGGTCACACAGCTGGGAAGTGGCTGAGGCCAGGTTTGAACCTAGGACCTCCTGTCTCTAGGCCTGACTCTCACTCCACTGAGCTACCCAGCTGCCCCTCCGTGTTGGTATTTGATGGAAAAGCTTCAAGCCATTTAGTCTATCAACTATCACAAAACAATACTTGTATCTTCCAGCTTTAGGCATACAGATATAATCAATCTGTAAATTCTCAAATGGACAATATGCTAAAGGCCTACCACCCAAATCTTTCTTTCTGAATGCACTTTGATTGAATTTTTGGCAGACTGAACAACTATTACAGATCTTATTTGCAACAGTACTTATTCCAAGAGCAACCCATTGTCTCTTGATGGAATCCATAATAGCTTGTGTACCAAAATGACCTTTTGTGTGGCTGGTTTGACACAAATAGTAATACAAGTCTTTTGGTAACAATGGTCTTCCTGTAACAGTAATCCATATCCCATGTTCTTTCCTAGCTCCAAATTTTATCCTTCCATTTCTGTATATCTGAATCTACATAAGCTTTCTCTAGATCAGGGGTTGGCAACATATGGCTCTCAAACCATATCTGGCTCTTTTGAGGGCCAGATATGGCTCTCAAACCATATCTGGCTCTTTTGAGGGCCAGATATGGCTCTTTCTGCAGGAGCCATAAAGTCAATTTTTTTTTCAGGCACTGTTACAGGAGCGTGCACTGTTACAGGAGCATGCACCTTAAGCACTGTACGGCTCTCACAAAATTACATTTTAAAAAATGTGGCATTTATGGCTCTCATGGCCAAAAAGGTTGCCAACTCCTGTTCTAGATCATCAGAATCAATAGATGTTTAAATCCATCCTAGGCATATCCACAAGATCTACTACCTCAACACATTAATGCAAGGCTCCCCTTTCTTAGGTAAATCTGGAAGAAGAGTAGCTGGATTAAGTATGCTACATCTCTTCAACTGGATGTTCTCACTACCTAAGAGAATAATTTCATACTCAGATATTCGTTGGTCTAAATATGCCTGAGTAAGGAACTTCCTCATTAGTGCTTCCATCTGATGTAGACCTTTAAAGGATATCCCAAAACTAGATCAGCTGACTTCTGGACTAACACAGCTGCTGCTGCTACCCCTCTTAGACAAGGTACTGTCCCTGCAGCTATTGGATCTAATTGACAGCTGTAATACCCAATTGGATGATTACTTTGTCCTAAAGTCTGTGTCAACACACCAGAAGCTATACCCTTTGTTTCATTGACAAACAGCTGAAAAGGTTTCTCATAGTCTCGGATTCCTAATGCAGGTGCAGATAGAATGGCTTCTTTAAGCTTATCCAAGGCTAAGTGATGTTCAGGCTTTAGTTTCAGAGGTTCTGGTTCTGTATTTCTGGTCAGATCTGTCAAAAACTTAGTGATCTCACTATATCCAGGAATCCATTGTCTACAGAAACAAGTAGTTCCATGAATACCTCTAAATTGTTTTTTAATTTTAGGTGGACTCAATTTCTATATGTCAGCTATTCTCTTTTGTGTAATACTCCTGAAACTCTCTGACAACACAAAACTGAGATGTTGCACCCTGGGCAAAACCCATTGTAATTTTGCCTTGGTGATTTTATGTCCTCGTTTATATAATTCAATCAAAAGAATCTTGCTATCCCTAAGACACACCTTTGCATTTGGGGATGCCATAAGAATATCATCCACAAAATGCACCAATTTACTCTCTTGTAGTCCTGCATTGTTGCCAAATTAGGAGCTTGAGTACCTTGGCAGCATGCATTCTGGCATTGGAACCCATTTTGCTGTCCATTTCCCTGGTTAAAACCATTATTCCAGTTATTTTCCCTGTATCCATAATTATTGTTAAACCGATTAAATCCATTGTTATTGTTGTACCTCTGCCCATATGATCTTCTTCTAAACCTACACTCCCTGGCAAAGTGTCCAATTCAGCCTCAAACATAACAGGATTGCTGTCTCTGATTTCTTGTGTTTGTATTGCCACTAGGTTTATAATTATTGGCATTATTCTTCTTCTTGTCTGCCCTTAATGCTGCAACTGCCTTAATTTCATTTATCACTTCCTCATTGGCTCTAGAATTTGCCTCTCTTAACTGCTTTCTAAGGCTTTCAATTAGGCTATCTTTCTCATCATTTCCCCTTTCTTTCTTCTGTGTGAACACGTAAGTGGCTTTCTGTTTTAACTCATCCAGGCTTAGAAGTTCCCAATTCAGGTAATTACCTATAAAAAACTTCTTAACCTGGGGAACAGAATTTCTTACAAATATTCTCTTTATGTGTTCCATGGTGGTATCCTCCAATATATTCATACCCAGATACATCTCAGAAGCCTCAATAATTCGATCTAGAAATGTTGCTGGGGTCTCTTGTGCAATCTGCCTGATCCTTTCAAATTTGGACCACGAATTTGGATGCCGTGAGTTTTTCTCCATAACTTTTAGTAAGGATTTTCTCTCCTGCTTTAACATTCTGTATATTGGAACTGAATTGAGGTCCAGTTCCTCCCAGGCTACTGGCCATGGTGTCATCCGCTCTGTGTTCCTGGTCTCCTCAACAAATTGGCCCTATCATGATTTGACAAGATCTCCCCCAACACATACCAGCAATCCTCAAAGTCAGGATCATGTGCTTTGATAAATGCCTTAAAGATTTTTACAAACTTGCCAGAATCATCGTGGAAATTTGGGATTTTTCTTTTTAAATTTTCTACATCCTCTGTCCTAAACCTAGTGTGCTGCCTCACATGGAAAATGCCATCATCTCGAATAACCTCAAGATCGCAAAGGGGGAAAAGATTAATGGGTTTATCACCCTTGTGCAGTTCCTGTTGTTCTAAGTCAGCCTTAGATTTACATTTTTGGTAATATTTCCCATGTGTGAAAGTACAGGCACATTGCCAGTAATATTAGGACTAGGAGGTTGACCAGAAACACCACTATTCTGCATAAATAACTCTAAATTATTCATTTTGATTTGCAACATCCATAACATCTACTTAGTCTCCAAATCCCTACAAAACCAGGTCACTATGAACTTACAACAATAAGTGACATGAAAGAATATCCACCTCAATTTATACACAATATAGCCAGTAAGGACAATATTTGGTGTGTGTGATATTACATCCAGGACATTAATAGTAAGAATGGATTGGGCCATTTCAATATCTAGCATACCCTACAATACCTGTGTATTAGCTTGAACCACAGGTAGGGAATAGCTAACACTCCTTGCCACAACCCCAAGATGATATAATCTATCCAATCCTACAGCATCATTGTTCCCAGCATTGCCCAAACTGTCCATTTGTGTACAATATCAGTGGTATTATTAGCCATAATTATTGACTAACAACAACAATTAATAACAATTACAATTAGGCACAAACAACAGAGAGCAAAACACAAAAAAATGGTGAAAACCATTTTTCTGGGGCCACTCTGGGAGTAACTTGGCTTCACCCAGAGATTTTCATGAATGACCTGGGGTGGGGGGTGAGCAGTTCTGAGTAGCTCACCACTGGCTGAGAACTTTCAGCTCAGAAACAATGGCTGAACCCCCCCACCCCCCATAGAATGTTCAGAACTTCTCAGTTTCCAGTGTAGCTTTGGCTGCCTAGGAGACACTTCCTATCTACCTCTCTTTTACCCACCCATCTGGGATGTCAAAATGTTAAGGGAGAAACCAGGGAAAGGTGCGTTAAACAGTAAATATGGGTCCAGGTAGGTGTTTGGGAGACAGGAATGACAGGAAGGGACCCAACAAGTAGGGAGACTGGGTTATAATAGCTGTTTGGATGTCTGTAGCAGAAATGGCTGTTGGCCTCCAACTGCCACCCAGCATCCACAAGACAGAGCCTATGGAAGCTGATAAGTAAAGGAAAGAGTTTAATAACACATTTTAATCAGGGACAAACTAGGGTAAAGGATGGGAATAGGGTTTTTCTACACTAACAGACTAAGGGTAAACCACAGGGTCAAGGGAAAGGGACTTAACTACACTCTTCTAAGGTCTAAACAAGACAGGGCCCAGAGAAAGCAGTACTGGAGTCACAAGGGGAAAGTTCCTCCCAACTTGGTTCCAGTGAGGTTTGGTCAGCTTAGCTAAGGACCTGAGGATGGCTTTACTAGGATCTCACGGCTAATCTAGGGATGGTTTCAGGATGCTAGGTGTCAACTCCACCAGAACAGATGACCCAAGGTATCCAGGTAGGGAGAGAAAGTTTGCAATGTTGTCCACCAGATCACAAACCACTCCCTACTCGGTGCTGCTCTGCAGGTCTGATGTGAGCCTCTGTTGTAAGCCTTCACCACTCTCCAGGATCCTAGGGAATCTGGATACAACTCCCCTAGCTCTGAGATCTCCCAGGGTCAGCAACAGTTTTTGTCCCAACCCCCACAGAGTCTCTCTCAGGCACAAGCCACATCCTGCTTCCCCATTCCATGTGGAATTCTCCAGCCCTTCCTGCTAGGTCCACATTAACTATATATAAACTAATACCTAAATAATCCTCACAAAGGTATATACATTCAACATAATGATTAGAATGAAGTGATACTTAGAATTATTTTGATAATTTCTCTTATCATTATCAATTTGTATCACTTTTCAGATGGTGGTTGGTAATTTTATATTTTTTTCTAATGAGCATTGGTCTTTTCCCCAAAATCTTTTATTTCCTGGGGCATAGCTTTTTAACAAAAAACCCTATATCTTTCCTTCCTTTGATTGCAAAACTTGTGAAAATAATTATCTACTCTCTAGGTTCTTACCTAGAACTCAAAACGCACTCAAACTTTTAAAAGGAAGAAATAAGAATTTACATTCTAGGCTTGGAATTTTGGTCCACCCGAGGCCGTCTTGAGCCCTTTATTCTGGGCATACTCTCAGGTTTTGTGATTTCATTAGCTCATTTAGGTTACTTTTTTTAATATCTCGATCTCCCATGGAATGTAATCTATCTACAAAAGATCTCATTATCTTTCTACCCAAATACTCCTTCTTCCCAAACTTGTTTTTCGGTCATTATCTCAGTAATCTAGATTCAAAGCATTAGTCATTCTAAACTCACCAATTTCATCTACTCTGCAGATTCAGTTTCCTGCAAATGTTTTGTTATACCTGTTTTATTTAAATCCTTACATTCTGTCCTAGAATTGATACTAAGCATTGGTTCAAAGGCAGTAGAGTGGTTCAGGCTAGATAATTCAAGTTAAGTGACTTGTTCAGTGTCATAAAGCTAGAAAATGTCTGAAGCCATATTTGAACCCAGGAACACCTGTCTCCAGGCCTGGTTCTCTGTCTATTATGCCACCTAGCTGCCCCATTTTATATGTTCTTAACATTACTGCTCTATTTCTTCTTCTACATATTCAGACAATTTACCTACTAATATGTTTTAATTACCCATTGCTTATATTACTGAATTATAATCTTCTAATTAGTTTCCCTGTCTCAAAAGTCTTCCTGCTCCAATCTAACCTCCACTGTGCTGCCAAAGTAATTTTCCTAAAGCATATTTGCCCATGTCCCTCTCCTCCAACTCACCATTCAATCCCTCTTCTATTCATTATCAAATATAAACCTCTTTGTCATTTACCTTTGTTTACAACCTGGTTCTTTCATTCATTTTCATATTTTACTTTTTTTCTCCCCTCTATGCCTTCTATGATCTAACTCTATAGCCCTATTAATATTCCTCAAAAAGAGCACTCCATTTCCTTTCTTATGCCTTTGCCTAGTTGGCCCCTATGCTTAGAATATTTTTTTCTCCTTTCCTCTACCTTTTAATTTTCTTGTTTTTTTTAAGTTACCTAAATTTTGACACTCTAAAAAGTCCTTTCTCATATCATTTATGACCCCATGCTTTTAGATTCTTTTCTTTGGGGATTACCTTCTTTCTCTCTCTGTCTCTCTGCCACTGTCTCTATCTTCCTCCTCCTATGAATGTGTGTATGTATGTATGTATGTATGTTTAGAGGTATATATGTATATTTATACACATAACTGCATATAAAGAGGTTCCAAGAAATAGCAAGGGGGAAAACATGTGCTAATGTTGAAAGAGATGACTTATGGTCAAGCAAAGAAAACTGAGTCAGGATCATCCAGATGTGTAATGTGTAAGAGGATAATTATGAGAAAGCAGTATGAAGGAAAATAAGAAATAAAGAATTTTCCAGGAAGATAATATCATCAATTTATAAAAATTATATCAGAATCAGTGTGAATGTTGAGTACTAAAGTCATTGTATTTAGCAGTTTTGGGGAATTTCTAAGACTAAGTTCATTGAGAGCTCAGAGATAGTATCACCCACCAGTAGGTCTTCATGACTGGAAGTCAAATAAAGTGCATTACTAATTAAAAAGAAAATGAATTTTTTAGTATGCTAAGGAAGATAGCTTACTAATAGCATTTTAAGCTTTCTAGAGTACAGGAAAAACAGGTTTATATAGCTTTTTCTAACTTGCTTAGAGTATATAGCCATTAGTAACATTCTATGACATTTGAATGGACCAATAAGACATAATGTGTCTCTATAATAAAGTTTATATTGAAAGACCCTAGAAGTATATTGGAAGCAATATGTGTGGAGATACAAAACTGAAGAGTGCCATATGTAGCATGGTTTTGTGTATTCATCATGAGCAGGATATAATAGTAGATCCCAAATGACCCCTATGACTTTAAAAGTAAAGTTCAGAACCCCGCTGAAGAGCAGGAGGTCTTAGAATAGTGATCTCACATGCCATCCAAAAAGAGAGGTCTTGGTATTTAGAAAAGTTGGACATGGTCTTAGGAACAATAAGATAACTGTAAGAATTCATAAGGCTTCCAAAGCATTGTGAAGAGTGAATCAAGCTTTCTTTGTTTAGCAATCAGCAACTTTTAAATTAATCAATCAAGACCTTAAAGTACTCTTCCCAGTGATTAAGTAGGAGAGTTCACAAGTCACTTTCTACAGTGGGTAACAACTACAGAGGCCACTGACCACCCCTTAGGCACTACTAGGCAAATTGAAAGACTGCAATTGGTTCCCAAAAAGTGGAGGAAGGGGCAGGAAATGATGTGGGAAAAGGACTATAAAAAGTCCTGAACTTCCTGTCCACAGTAACTTCAGCTTGGTTCTTTGGCTTGAGTCTTCAAATTGGATCTTGATCTTGGATCTTCTCCTTGGGACTGTTCCTGAGACTTCTCTTTAGGATCTTCTTCTTTGGACTGCTTCTTTGGAGGAAGACTTTGCCTTTTGGGTGTGTTTTTTAGACTTTTCCCTGAATCCTGCGTTGCTGAGCTGAGTGAATAGCTGGACTTCCTTTCCTGGCTTCTGGAGAGATTGGTTCCGGAGAGGCCTTCCTTTCCTGGAGGAGACTGATTTGGTGGAACCCTTGCTGAAGACACCACCTGGTACTCTGGCTGAAGATTACTGATCCCTGCTGGGACTGAGCCTCACATCAGAGCAGCTCTTAGGGTGATAGTCTAGATAATTCTCTACCTTATTCTTACATGGTCCCATGTTCACTATTTCTATCTCTTTGAAATTAAAGCTTCTAAAAGTCATTTTGACTTAAGTTAAAATGTCTTTAAATTGGAGACCACAATATTACTTTAGAATTCTCATATTTAGAATGAAACCTAAATTTTAAATTCTTACCACATCAAGGGAAAAAGAAAACTCCATAGCATAGAGAATGAAAGAGGTAAGACTAATGTTTTTATTGTTTTTTTTTTAATTTCCAAAAGATAGGTGTCAGTAAAGATGTTTCTTTCTTTGCCACATCTACCAGAAGCCTGTAGAGAGCATAGCAGCATGAAAATAATTATTGCTTATTGATTTATATTTAAGAATTTTGTTAATTGAATTATTTCTTATGGAGTTCTTGATGGCTTGTTCAATTTCTTTTTCTAATATGAGATCAAATGAGTATTCTATTTCCTCTTTTGTTAATCTAGGCAATTTATATTTTTGAAAATATTTGCCCATTTCACCAACATATTCATGTTTATTGTCATATAATTGAGCAAAATAGCTCTTAATAATTTCCTTAATTTCTTCTTCATTAAAAGTAAGATCAACTTTTTCCATTTTTATACTATTAATTTGATTCTCTTTTTAAAATTAGATTAACCAATACTTTATTTTATTTATTTTTGAAAGAATCAGCTCCTAGATTTATTTATCATTCCAATTGTTCTTTAACTTTCAATTTTATTAATTTCTCCTTTTATTTTTAGGATTTCCAATTTAGTCTTTATCTGAGGTTTTTAAATTTGTTCTTTTTTTAAGTTGCATGCCCAGTTCATTGGTCTCCTCCCTTTCTATTTTTTAATATGAGTGATCAGGGATATAAATTTTCCCCTAAGTACTGCTTTGACTGCATACCATAGATTTTGATGTGTTGTCTCCTCATTGTCATTTGCTTCATTAAAATTGGTAATTATTTCTTAGATTTTTTTTTCTTTCACTCACTAGTTTTGAAAAATTAGATTATTTAGTTTATAATTAATTTTAAACTTGCCTCTCTGTGAACCTTTATTAATGTTACTTTTTATCACATTATGATCTGGAAATATTTTATTTATTAATTTTGCTATTCAGCATTTCTTTGTAATGTTTTTATGCCCTGGTATATGGTCACCCTTTGTATATGCACAATGTGCTGCTGAAGAGAAGGTATATTCCTTTTTATGCCTATTCAATTTTCTCCAAATATCTATTAACTCTAATTTTTCTTACATTTCATTCCTTTCCCTACTTTCTCATCTATTTTTTGGTTCAATTTGTCTAGTTCTGATAGAGAAAGGTTGAAGTTCCCCACTGGTATAGTTTTACTATCTGTTTCCTCCTTAAGCTCCTTTAGTTTCTCCTTTCAAAATCTGGATGCTGAACCATTTGGTGCATACATGTGGAGCACTTCTATATCTTCATTATCTATATTACCTTTTATCAAGATACAATTACTTTCCTTATCTCTTAATCAAATCTATTTTTATTTTAACCTTGTCTGAGATCATGATTGCTACTCCTACCTATTTTGTCTACATTGCAGCCCAATAGATTCTGTTCCAGTCTCTTCCCTTTATCCTGTGGTGTGTTTATCTGCCTCAAGTGTATTTCTTGTAAACAACCTATGGTAGGATTCTGGTTTTTAATCCATTCTGCTATCTGTTTCCATTTAATGGATGAGTTCATCTCACTTATATACACAGTTATGACTACCATCTGTGCATTCCCCTCTGTTCTGACTTCCTCCTTTAATCCTTTAATCTTCCTTCTTTCATTCTTTCCCTTCCCTCCAGTGTTTTGCTTTAAATCAGTCTCCCTGCTTCCTAGTCCAATAAATTACTCTCATTCCCACCACCTCCCTTCCTAGTCCCCTCTTATTATAGGGCTTTTTGATTATCCATCCATCCTCTCTCTCCATTTTATTTCTCCCTTCCCCAACCCTCTGTTTCTCATTCCCCTTCCAGTTTTCTCTAGGGTAAGATACTATTCTATACCCCAGTGAATCTTGCTGTTCTTCCCTCTCTGAGTCAATTCCAATGAGAGTAAGGTTTAAATATTACCTGGAAGCAAGCTCTTCTTCCCTTCCATTGTATTGGTCTTCTCTCCCTACTGTTATGAGTAAGATGAGATTAGCTAGTTATTAGGAATTAATAATTCCTAGCAGGAAGGAGCTGGAGCTGGGAATTCCAGGTTGGAATGAAGGAGGAGGAAGTCTGTCTGGGCTCTGAGTGTGGACTCCATTAGTGGTAGGCAAAAACTGTTGCCAGCCTGGGAGCCCTCAGAGCAAAGGACACCTTGCTTCCTGTTTTCCCCTGGGATCCTGTGTGGTGTGGCATCAAGTAAAGGGCAAGATCTACAGAGCCAAGAGAAGAGGTGTAGTTTGAGTTCTGGCGGACAGTGTTTCAAGCATAGCCCTCTCTACTTGGTACCTGAGATCATCCTGACTCCTGGCATCCAGAGATCATCAGTGGATTGCAGTGAGAATCCCTAAGCCACAAAGCCCTAGCTGTACTCAAGCCTGGCAGGTTCCAGGTTTGGGGCAGAAACCCAGAGACTCCATTTATAGCTCCTTGGACCCTGTTAGTTTAGATCACTTAGATTATCTCTCCCCCACCCCAATGCCTCACTTCTTCATGTGATATATTTTACCCTATTTTTCTTATATTTCCCCATTTCTTTTAGAATTATCCTCTTTTTAACCCCGAGTTTTATTTTTTGAGGTATCATCCTAAACAGCTTACTATCACATACTCTATGTATATTTTTTCTAACTACTATAATAATGATAACAATTTTTGAGAGTTTTAGATATGTTTCCATAAAATAATATAAGCCATTTTATCTTATTGAAGATCTTAATTTTTTCTCTTTCTTATTTGCCTTTTTATAGTTCTCTTGCATTTGTAAATTGGGCCTCAAAATTTTCTGTTTAAGTCTGGTCTTTTCTTCAGGAATGCTTAGCAATCTTTTATTTTATTAAATGGCCATACTTTCCCCTAAAAGAATATAGTCAGTTCTGATGGGTTGTTGATTCTTGGTTGTAAACCTAGTTCCCTTATCTTCCAGAATATCATACCCCAGACCTTTCAGTCCTTCAATGTAGAGGCTGAAAGATCCTGTGTGATCCTGACTGGGGCTCCATTTTATCTTAATTGTTTCTTTCTAAAAGTTTGTGATATTTTCTGTTTGCCTTAGGAGCTCTTGAACGTGGCTATATCATTCCAGGGAGTTGTTAGGATTTGGGGATTTAATGCAGGAGGTGATCTGTGGATTCTTTCAAATTATATTTTACTCTATTGTTCAAGAATATCAGGGCAGTTTTCTTGGGAAATTACCTATAGTTTGATATGTAGCCTTTTCCTTTTTTAATTTTGGTCATGACTTTCAGGTAGACCAGTAATTTTTAAATCGTCTCTCCTGGAACTATTTTCCAGGTCAGTTGTTTTTTCAATGAAGTATTTCATTTTTTCCCTATTTTTTCATTCTTTTGATTTAATTTTATTTTTTCTTAATATCTTGTGAAGTCATTAGCTTCTCATAGCCCAATTCTAATTTTTTAAAGATTGAATTTCTTCCATGACCTTTTGATCCTCCTTTTCCCATTTGCCTATTCTTATTTTCAAGTCATTCTTCTAATCCTTATTTTTTTTGCCTCATTTTCCAGTTGGTTGATTCTGGCTCTCAAGCTGCTATTTTCTTGTTTTAATTCATGTGCTTCTGTTTCCAGATGATCTATTTTGCTTTTTAAACTGTTGTTTTCCTTTTCTCATTTTTCTTTAAGCTGTCTTATTTGAGTTTTGAATTCCTTTTTGAACTCTTACTGAGCCAGTGTCCAATTCCCTGGATTTTTTGAAGTTTTGCTTGATTTTCCTTGGATCCCTTCATCCTGTATTGGTACTTTTATTTGGTCTTTATCCCAATAGAAGCTTTCAATCATTACCTCCTTCTTTTTCTTACTAATTCTTTTCCCATCCCTGTGGACTATAATCTCACTTCACTATTGGTTTACTTTAACAGGGCTTTTGAGCTGCTCTGCCCTGGAGAGAATCTTCAGTCTTCTCTCTCCTCTGCTATTTGAGTTGACCTGCTGTGCTAATCTTCCCTGATACCAAAACTTCATGTAACTTGCTGCCTCAGAGGCTGATGGTACTCAACCAGATACCCCATCTTTCCCCAACTTCCTCCCTGCCAGCTGCTGCCAGAGTCTTTGACTATTTGTGGTGGAGCTGAGTTCTCTTATGTGGTTTCATCCCCAAACAAGGAATCCCACAGTGAGCCCATATCTGATAGTGGGTCTTAGTGGAGTAGGTGGGGAGGAATATTCAGTTTCTCCCTTATTCAATTGAAATTGGTTCTCTCTGCCTACCTTTCAATTTATGCTCAGCAGGAGAGTCCTGTGGCTCCATCTTCTTATTAGGTTTTGATTTCTGTCTTTTTTGAAGTGCTTTTTAAAAATTGATATGGCCTGGGCAAGTCACTTGACCCCCATTGCCCACCCTTACCACTCTTCCACCTATGAGACAATACACCGAAGTACAAGGGTTAGAAAAAAATTGATATGGAAGGATAGTCAAAGACGTTTTAGCTTTTATGCTCCTAAACCACCATCTTAACTCCACCCTATCTCCTAACTTTTGGTTTGTAAAAATTTCTTATTTTGTATTAGATTTGGGATTACATATTGTGGTAGTTTTAAATTTTATAAATCTTTTCTCCATATCAAAACCCCAGTCACATCTTAATTTTATGATATTAGTATTTATAGGTTTTGGTTGGGGTATCAGTTTTCTCTCTCTACTTTTAATTCATCATCCAGGCTATACCTGCCTATATGGAAAATTTCTCTTTTATTCCTCTCTTGCCTGAATTGATTTCTAGGGCATTCATCTCTACGTTTGAAAGAAAACATTTACAGTCTATCCTTTCTGGAGTTGTGGGGGCTGACAGTATTGATTTTTGTTTTTTGTTTTTTTTAAATATTTATTAATATTCATTTTTAATATGGTTAGATGATTCATGCTCCTACTTTCCCTTCACACCCCACACTCCCCCCACCCATGGCCGATGCACATTTCCACTGGTTTTAACATGTGTCATTGATCAAGACCTATTTCCAAATTGTTGATAGTTGCATTGGTGTGGTAGTTTCGAGTCTACATCCCCAATCATGTCAGCCTCAACCCATGCTTTCAAGCAATTGTTTTTCTTATATGTTTCCTCTCCTACAGTCCTTCCTCTGAATGTGGGTAGCATTCTTTACCATAAATCCCTCAGAGATGTCCTGTGCCTTTGCATTGCTGCTGGTACAGAAGTCCATTGCATTCGAATTTACCATAGTATATGAGTCTCTGTGTACAGTGTTCTTCTGTCTCTGCTCCTTTCACTTTGCATCAGTTCCTGGAGGTCTTTCCAGTTCACCTGGAATTCCTCTAGTTTATTATTCCTTTGAGCACAATAGTATTCTATCACCAGCATATGCCTCAATTTGTTCAGCCATTCCCCAATTGAAGGACATACCCTCCTTTTCCACTTCTTTGCCACCACAAAAAGCACAGCTTTAAATATTTTCGTACAAGTCTGTTTATCTATGATCTCTTTGGGGTACAAACCCAACAATGGTATGGCTGGATCAAAGGGCAGGCAATCTTTTATAGCCCTTTGAGCATAGTTCCAAATTGCCAGCCAGAATGGTTGGATCAGTTCACAACTCCACCAGCAAGGCATTAATGTCCCAATTTTGCCACATCCCCTCCAGAATTCATTACTCTCCCCTTCTTTCATTTTAGTCAATCTGCTAGGTGTGAGGTGACACCCCAGAGCTCTTTTGATTTGCATTTCTCTAATTATTAGAGATTTAGAACACTTTCTCATGTGCTTATTGATACTTTTGATTTCTTTACCTGAAAATTGCCTATTCATGTCTCTTGCCCATTTATCAATTGGGGAATGGCTTGATTTTTTATACAATTGCTTTAACTCCTTGTATATTTGAGTAATTAGACCCCTGTCAGAGTTTTTTGTTATAAAGATTTTTTCCCAATTTGTTGTTTCCATTCTGATTTTGACTACATTGTTTTTGTTTGTACAAAAGCTTTTTAG